>NW_027521536.1:0-74051 GCF_052094955.1 Ictidomys tridecemlineatus
GTTCAAGTTCTATCTCTATGCTTTCTTTGCTGTTGATGTAGCCCTAAGCAGAGACTGGCGAAAATCACTTTCATGGAAAGGGGTTGCCAAGCTTTAAAAAACATACGAGTTTTCTGAAACCTCAGCAAACATTTTTTCACCCAATCTTGATGATTCTTTCAGGTAATGATCAGTACACCAAAACCACTTGGCTCACCAAATTTCGTTCTTCTAGGTTAAACCGTTCGTTTTCAGTAACCGTTTTCATTTTTAGATTTCACTTTGTTTTCTCCTATAGGGATACATGTATTTGGAACTCTGAATCAAACACGGTTTCTGTTAGCTCTTTGAAACTTGACACAATAAAGCAGTTTCAAGTTCTATCTCTATGGTTAGTTTGCTGTTGATGTAGCCCTAAGCAGAGACTGGCGAAAATCACTTTCATGGAAAGGGTTGCCAATCTCCCATAAAACTACAAGTTGCCTGAAATCTCAGCAAACATTATTTCACCCAATCTTGATGATTCTTTCAGGTAATGATCAGTACACCAAACCACTTGGCTCACAAAATTTCGATCTTCTAGGTTAAACCGTTCGTTTGCAGTAACCGTTTTCATTTTTAGATTTCACTCTGTTTTCTCTTATAAGGATACATGTATTTGGAACTCTAAATGAAACACGGTTTCTGTAGCTCTTTGAAACTTGACACAATAAAGCAATTTCAAGTTTTATTTCTATGGTTTGTTTGCTGTTGATGTAGCACTAAGCAGAGACTGGCGAAAATCACTTTCATGGAAAGGGGTTGCCAAGCTTCCAAAAAACTACGAGTTGCCTGAAATCTCAGCAAACATTTTTTCACCCAATCTTGATGATTCTTTCAGGTAATGATCAGTACACCAAACCACTTGGATCACCAAATTTCGTTCTTCTAGGTTAAACCGTTCGTTTGCAGTAACCGTTTTCATTTTTAGGTTTCACTCTGTTTTCTCCTATAGGGATACATGAATTTGGAACTCTAAATGAAACCCGGTTTGTGCTAGCTCTTTGAAACTTGACACAATAAAGCAGTTTCAATTTCTATCTCTATGGTTTGTTTGCTGTTGATGTAGCCCTAAGCAGAGACTGGCGAAAATCACTTTCATGGAAAGGGGTTGCAAGCTTCCAAAAAACTACGAGTTGCCTGAAAATTCAGCAAATATTTTTTCAACCCAATCTTGATGATTCTTTCAGGTAATGATCACTACACCAATACCACTTGGCTCACCAAATTTCGTTCTTATAGGTTAAACCGTTAATTTGCAGTAACCGATTTCATTTTTAGGTTTCACTCTGTTTTCTCCTATAGGGATACATGTATTTGGAACTCTAAATCAAACACGGTTTGTGCTAGCTCTTTGAAACTTGACACAATAAAGCAGTTTCAAGTTCTTTCTCTATGGTTTGTTTGCTGTTGATGTAGCCGTTAGCATAGACTGGCGAAAATCACTTTCATTGAAAGGGGTGGCCAAGCATTAAAAAATCTACGAGTTGCTGAAACCTCAGCAAACATTTTTTCAGCCAATCTGATGATTCTTTCAGGTAATGCTCAGTACACAAAACCACTTGGCTCACCAAATTTCGTTCTTCTAGGATTAACCGTTCGTTTGCAGTAACCGTTTTCATTTTTAGGTTTCACTCTGTTTCTCCTATAGGGATACATGTATTTGGAACTCTAAATCAATCACGGTTTGTGCTAGCTCTTTGAAACTTGACACAATAAAGAAGTTTCAAGTTCTATCTCTATGGTTTGTTTGCTGTTGATGTAGCCCCTAGCAGAGACTGGCGAAAATCACTTTCATGGAAAGGGGTTGCCAAGCTTCCAAACAACTAAGAGTTGCCTGAAATCTCAGCAAACATTTTTTCACCCAATCTTGATGATTCTTTCAGGTAATGATCAGTACACCAAAACCACTTGGCTCACTAAATTTCGTTCTTCTAGGTAAACCGTTAATTTGCAGTACCCGTTTTCATTTTTAGGTTTCACTCTGTTTTCTCCTATAGGGATACATGCATTTGGAACACTAAATCACTCACTGTTTGTGCTAGCTCTTTGAAACTTGACACAATAAAGCAGTTTCAGGTTCTATCTCTACGGTTTTTTTGCTGTTACGTAGTCCTTAGCAGAGACTTGTGAAATCACTTTCATGGAAAGGGGTTGCCAAGCTTCCAAAAAACTACGAGTTGCCTGAAATCTCAGCAAACATTTTTTATCCCATCTTGATGATTCTTTAAGGTAATGATCAGTACACCAAAACCACTTGGCACACCAAATTTCGGTCTTCTAGGTTAAACCGTTCGTTTGCAGTAACCGTTTTCATTTTTAGGTTTCACTCTGTTTTCTCCTATAGGGATACATGTAATTGGAACTCTAAATGAAACACGGTTTGTGCTAGCTCTTTGAAACTTGACACAATAAAGCAGTTTCAAGTTCTATCTCTGTGGTTTGTTTGCTGTTGATGTAGCCCTAAGCAGAGACTGGCGAAAATCACTTTCATGGAAAGGGGTTGCCAAGCTTCCAAAAAACTACGAGTTGCCTGAAATCTAAGCAAACATTTTTTATCCCAATCTTGATGATTCTTTCAGGTAATGATCAGTACACCAAAACCACTTGGATCACCAAATTTCGTTTTTCTAGGTTAAACCGTTCGTTTGCATTAACCTTTTTCATTTTTAGGTTTCACTCTGTTTTCTCCTATAGGAATACATGTATTTGGAACTCTAAATCAAACACGATTTGTGCTAGCTCTTTGAAATTTGACACAATAAAGCAGTTTCAAGTTCTATCTCTATGGTTTGTTTGCTGTTGATATAGCCCTTAACAGAGAGTGCCGAAAATCACTTTCATGGAAAAGGGTTGCCAAGCTTCCAAAAACTACGAGTTGCCTGAAACCTCAGCAAACATTTTTTTATCCAATCTTGATGATTCTTTCAGGTAATGATCAGTACACCAAAATCACTTGGCTCACCAAATTTCGTTCTTCTAGGTTAACCATTCGTTTGCAGTAACCGTTTTCATTTTTAGGTTTCACTCTGTTTTCTCCTATAGAAATACATGTATTTGGAACTCTAAATCAAACCTGGTTTGTGATAGCTCTATGAAACTTGACACAATAAAGCAGTTTCAAGTTCTATCTCTATGGTTTGTTTGCTGTTGATGTAGCCCTAAGCAGAGACTGGCGAAAATCACTTTCATGGAAAGGAGTTGCCAAGCTTCCAAAGAACTACGATTTGCCTAAAACCTCAGCAAACATTTTTCAACCCAATCTTGATGATTCTGTCAGGTAATGATCAGTACACCAAGACAAACTTGGCTCACCAAATTTCGTTCTTCTAGGTTAAACCGTTCGTTTGCAGTAACCGTTTTCATTTTTAGGTTTCACTCTGTTTTCCCCTATAGGAATACATGTATTTGGAACTCTAAATCACTCACGGTTTGTGCTAGCTCTTTGAAACTTGACACAATAAAGCAGTTTCAAGTTCTATCTCTATGGTTTGTTTGCTGTTGATGTAGCCATTAGCAAAGAGTAGCGAAATCACTTTCATGGAAAGGGGTTGCCAAGCTTCCAAACAACTACGAGTTGCCTGAAATCTCAGCAAACATTTTTTCACCCAATCTTGATGATTCTTTCAGGTAATGATCAGTACACCAAAACCACTTGGCTCACAAAATTTCGTTCTTCTAGGTTTAACCGTTCGTTTGCAGTAAAAGTTTTCATTTTTAGGTTTCACTCTGTTTTCTCCTATAGGGATACATGTATTTGGAACTCTAAATCAAACACGGTTTGTGCTAGCTCTTTGAAACTTGACACAATAAAGAAGTTTCAAGTTCTATCTCTATGGTTTGTTTGCTGTTGATGTAGCCCCTAGCAGAGACTGGCGAAAATCACTTTCATGGAAAGGGGTTGCCAAGCTTCCAAACAACTAAGAGTTGCCTGAAATCTCAGCAAACATTTTTTCACCCAATCTTGATGATTCTTTCAGGTAATGATCAGTACTCTAAAACCACTTGGCTCACCAAATTTCGTTCTTCTAGGTTAAAATGTTCGTTTGCAGTAACCGTTTTCATTTTTAGAGTTCACTCTGTTTTCTCCTATAGGGATACATGTATTTTGAACTCTAAATGAAACACGGTTTCAGTTAGCTCTTTGAAACTTGACACAATAAAGCAGTTTAAAGTTCTATCTCTATGGTTTGTTTGCTGTTGATGTAGCCCAAAGCAAAGACTGGCGAAAATCACTTTCATGGAAAGGGTTGCGAAGCTTCCAAAACACTAAGAGTTGCCTCAAATCTCAGCAAACATTTTTTCACACAATCTTGATGATTATTTCAGGTAATGATCAGTACACTAAAACCACCTGGCTCACCAAATTTGTTCTTCTAGGTTAAACCGTTCGTTTGCAGTAACCGTTTTCATTTTTAGGTTTCACTCTGTTTTCTCCTATAGGGATACATGTATTTGGAAGTCTAAATCAAACACGGTTTGTGCTAGCTCTTTCAAACTTGACACAATAAAGCAGTTTCAAGTTCTATCTCTGTGCTTTGTTTGCTGTTGATGTAGCCCTAAGCACAGACTGGTGAAAATCACTTTCCTGGAAAGGGGTTGCCAAGCTTCCAAAAAACTACGAGTTGCCTTAAATCTCAGCAAACATTTTTTCACCCAATATTGATGATTCTTTCAGGAATGATCAGTACAACAAAACCACTTAGCTCACCAAATTTCGTTCTTCTAGGTTAAACTGTTCGTTTGCAGTAACCGTTTTCATTTTTAGATTTCACTCTGTTTTCTCCTATAGGGATACATGTATTTAGAACTCTAAATGAAACACGGTTTCTGTAGCTCTTTGAAACTTGACACAATAAAGCAGTGTCAAGTTTTATTTATATGGTTTGTTTGCTGTTGATGTAGCCCTAAGCAGAGACTGGCGAAAATCACTTTCATGGAATGGGGTTGCCAAGCTTCCAAAAAATTAGGAGTTGCCTGAAACCTCAGCAAACATTTTTTCACCCAATCTTGATGATTCTTTCAGGTAATGATCAGTACTCTAAAACCACTTGGCACACCAAATTTCGTTCTTCTAGGTTAAAATGTTCGTTTGCAGTAACCGTTTTCATTTTTAGAGTTCACTCTGTTTTCTCCTATAGGGATACATGTATCTGGAACTCTAAATGAAACACGGTTTCAGTTAGCTCTTTGAAACTTGGCACAATAAAGCAGTTTCAAGTTTCTATCTGTATGGTTTGTTTGCTGTTGATGTAGCCCTAAGCAAAGACTGGCGAAATCACTTTCATGGAAAGGGGTTGCGAAGCTTCCAAAACACTAAGAGTTTCCTCAAATCTCAGCAAACATTTTTTCACCCAATCTTGATGATTCTTTCAGGTAATGATAAGTACACTAAAACCACCTGGCTCACCAAATTTTGTTCTTCTAGGTTAAACCGTTGGTTTGCAGTAACCGTTTTCATTTTTAGGTTTCACTCTGTTTTCTCCTATAGGGATACATGTATTTGGAACTCTAAATCAAACACGGTTTGTGCTAGCTCTTTGGAAACTTGACACAATAAAGCAGATTCAAGTTCTATCTGTATGCTTTGTTTGCTGTTGATGTAGCCCTAAGCAGAGACTGGCGAAAATTACTTTCATGGAAAGGGGTGTCCGAGCTTCAAAAAAAATACGAGTTTTCTGAAACCTCAGCAAACATTTTTTCACCCAATCTTGATGATTCTTTCAGATAATGATCAGTACAGCAAAACCACTTGGCTCACCAAATTTCGTTCTTCTACGTTAAACCGTAGGTTGCAATAACCGTTTTCATTTTTAGTTTCACTATGTTTTCTCCTATAGGGATACATGTATTTGGAACTCTAAATCAATCACGGTTTGTGCTAGCTCTTTGAAACTTGACACAATAAAGAAGTTTCAAGTTCTATCTCTATGGTTTGTTTGCTGTTGATGTAGCCCCTAGCAGAGACTGGCGAAAATCACTTTCATGGAAAGGGGTTGCCAAGCTTCCAAACAACTAAGAGTTGCCTGAAATCTCAGCAAACATTTTTTCACCCAATCTTGATGATTGTTTCAGGTAATGATCAGTACACCAAAACCACTTGGCTCACTAAATTTCGTTCTTCTAGGTTAAACCGTTAATTTGCAGTACCCGTTTCCATTTTTAGGTTTCACTCTGTTTTCTCCTATAGGGATACATGCATTTGGAACACTAAATCACTCACTGTTTGTGCTAGCTCTTTGAAACTTGACACAATAAAGCAGTTTCAGGTTCTATCTCTACGGTTTTTTGCTGTTACGTAGTCCTTAGCAGAGACTTGTGAAATCACTTTCATGGAAAGGGTTGCCAAGCTTCCAAAAAACTACGAGTTGCCTGAAATCTCAGCAAACATTTTTTATCCCAATCTTGATGATTCTTTAAGGTAATGATCAGTACACCAAAACCACTTGGCTCACCAAATTTCGGTCTTCTAGGTTAAACCGTTCGTTTGCAGTAACCGTTTTCATTTTTAGGTTTCACTCTGTTTTCTCCTATAGGGATACATGTAATTGGAACTCTAAATGAAACACGGTTTGTGCTAGCTCTTTGAAACTTGACACAATAAAGCAGTTTCAAGTTCTATCTCTGTGGTTTGTTTGCTGTTGATGTAGCCCTAAGCAGAGACTGGCGAAAATCACTTTCATGGAAAGGGGTTGCCAAGCTTCCAAAAAACTACGAGTTGCCTGAAATCTAAGCAAACATTTTTTATCCCAATCTTGATGATTCTTTCAGGTAATGATCAGTACACCAAAACCACTTGGATCACCAAATTTCGTTTTTCTAGGTTAAACCGTTCGTTTGCATTAACCTTTTTCATTTTTAGGTTTCACTCTGTTTTCTCCTATAGGAATACATGTATTTGGAACTCTAAATCAAACACGATTTGTGCTAGCTCTTTGAAATTTGACACAATAAAGCAGTTTCAAGTTCTATCTCTATGGTTTGTTTGCTGTTGATATAGCCCTTAACAGAGAGTGCCGAAAATCACTTTCATGGAAAAGGGTTGCCAAGCTTCCAAAAACTACGAGTTGCCTGAAACCTCAGCAAACATTTTTTTATCCAATCTTGATGATTCTTTCAGGTAATGATCAGTACACCAAAATCACTTGGCTCACCAAATTTCGTTCTTCTAGGTTAAACCATTCGTTTGCAGTAACCGTTTTCATTTTTAGGTTTCACTCTGTTTTCTCCTATAGAAATACATGTATTTGGAACTCTAAATCAAACCTGGTTTGTGATAGCTCTATGAAACTTGACACAATAAAGCAGTTTCAAGTTCTATCTCTATGGTTTGTTTGCTGTTGATGTAGCCCTAAGCAGAGACTGGCGAAAATCACTTTCATGGAAAGGAGTTGCCAAGCTTCCAAAGAACTACGATTTGCCTAAAACCTCAGCAAACATTTTTTCACCCAATCTTGATGATTCTGTCAGGTAATGATCAGTACACCAAGACAACTTGGCTCACCAAATTTCGTTCTTCTAGGTTAAACCGTTCGTTTGCAGTAACCGTTTTCATTTTTAGGTTTCACTCTGTTTTCCACTATAGGAATACATGTATTTGGAACTCTAAATCACTCACGGTTTGTGCTAGCTCTTTGAAACTTGACACAATAAAGCAGTTTCAAGTTCTATCTCTATGGTTTGTTTGCTGTTGATGTAGCCATTAGCAAAGAGTAGCGAAAATCACTTTCATGGAAAGGGGTTGCCAAGCTTCCAAACAACTACGAGTTGCCTGAAATCTCAGCAAACATTTTTTCACCCAATCTTGATGATTCTTTCAGGTAATGATCAGTACACCAAAACCACTTGGCTCACAAAATTTCGTTCTTCTAGGTTTAATCGTTCGTTTGCAGTAAAAGTTTTCATTTTTAGGTTTCACTCTGTTTTCTCCTATAGGGATACATGTATTTGGAACTCTAAATCAAACACGGTTTGTGCTAGCTCTTTGAAACTTGACACAATAAAGAAGTTTCAAGTTCTATCTCTATGGTTTGTTTGCTGTTGATGTAGCCCCTAGCAGAGACTGGCGAAAATCACTTTCATGGAAAGGGGTTGCCAAGCTTCCAAACAACTAAGAGTTGCCTGAAATCTCAGCAAACATTTTTTCACCCAATCTTGATGATTCTTTCAGGTAATGATCAGTACACCAAAACCACTTGGCCCACTAAATTTCGTTCTTCTAGGTTAAACCGTTAATTTGCAGTACCCGTGTCCATTTTTAGGTTTCACTCTGTTTTCTCCTATAGGGATACATGCATTTGGAACACTAAATCACTCACTGTTTGTGCTAGCTCTTTGAAACTTGACAGTATAAGCAGTTTCAAGTTCTCTCTCTATGGTTTGTTTGCTGTTGATGTAGCCCTAAGCAGAGACTGGCGAAAATCACGTTCATTGAAAGGGGTTGCCAAGCTCTCAAAAAACTACGAGTTGCCTGAAATCTCAGCAAACATTTTTTCACCCAATATTGATGATTCTTTCAGGTAATGATCAGTACACCAAAACCACTTGGCTCACCAAATTTCGTTCTTCCTGGTTAAACCGATCGTTTGCAGTAACCATTTTCATTTTTAGGTTTTACTATGTTTTCTCCTATAGGGATACATGTATTTGGAACTCTAAATCAAACACGGTTTGTGCTAGCTCTTTGAAACTTGACACAATAAAGCAGTTTCAAGTTCTATCTCTATGCTTTCTTTGCTGTTGATGTAGCCCTAAGCAGAGACTGGCGAAAATCACTTTCATGGAAAGGGGTTGCCAAGCTTCAAAAAACATACGAGTTTTCTGAAACCTCAGCAAACATTTTTTCACCCAATCTTGATGATTCTTTCAGGTAATGATCAGTACACCAAAACCACTTGGCTCACCAAATTTCGTTCTTCTAGGTTAAACCGTTCGTTTTCAGTAACCGTTTTCATTTTTAGATTTCACTTTGTTTTCTCCTATAGGGATACATGTATTTGGAACTCTAAATCAAACACGGTTTCTGTTAGCTCTTTGAAACTTGACACAATAAAGCAGTTTCAAGTTCTATCTCTATGGTTAGTTTGCTGTTGATGTAGCCCTAAGCAGAGACTGGCGAAAATCACTTTCATGGAAAGGGGTTGCCAATCTCCCATAAAACTACAAGTTGCCTGAAATCTCAGCAAACATTATTTCACCCAATCTTGATGATTCTTTCAGGTAATGATCAGTACACCAAACCACTTGGCTCACAAAATTTCGATCTTCTAGGTTAAACCGTTCGTTTGCAGTAACCGTTTTCATTTTTAGATTTCACTCTGTTTTCTCTTATAAGGATACATGTATTTGGAACTCTAAATGAAACACGGTTTCTGTAGCTCTTTGAAACTTGACACAATAAAGCAGTTTCAAGTTTTATTTCTATGGTTTGTTTGCTGTTGATGTAGCACTAAGCAGAGACTGGCGAAAATCACTTTCATGGAAAGGGGTTGCCAAGCTTCCAAAAAACTACGAGTTGCCTGAAATCTCAGCAAACATTTTTTCACCCAATCTTGATGATTCTTTCAGGTAATGATCAGTACACCAAAACCACTTGGCTCACCAAATTTCGTTCTTCTAGGTTAAACCGTTCGTTTGCAGTAACCGTTTTTATTTTTAGGTTTCACTCTGTTTTCTCCTATAGGGATACATGAATTTGGAACTCTAAATGAAACCCGGTTTGTGCTAGCTCTTTGAAACTTGACACAATAAAGCAGTTTCAATTTCTATCTCTATGGTTTGTTTGCTGTTGATGTAGCCCTAAGCAGAGACTGGCGAAAATCACTTTCATGGAAAGGGGTTGCCAAGCTTCCAAAAAACTACGAGTTGCCTGAAAATTCAGCAAATATTTTTTCACCCAATCTTGATGATTCTTTCAGGTAATGATCACTACACCAATACCACTTGGCTCACCAAATTTCGTTCTTATACGTTAAACCGTTAATTTGCAGTAACCGATTTCATTTTTAGGTTTCACTCTGTTTTCTCCTATAGGGATACATGTATTTGGAACTCTAAATCAAACACGGTTTGTGCTAGCTCTTTGAAACTTGACACAATAAAGCAGTTTCAAGTTATTTCTCTATGGTTTGTTTGCTGTTGATGTAGCCGTTAGCATAGACTGGCGAAAATCACTTTCATTGAAAGGGGTGGCCAAGCATTAAAAAATCTACGAGTTTGCTGAAACCTCAGCAAACATTTTTTCAGCCAATCTTGATGATTCTTTCAGGTAATGCTCAGTACACCAAAACCACTTGGCTCACCAAATTTCGTTCTTCTAGGTTTAACCGTTCGTTTGCAGTAACCGTTTTCATTTTTAGGTTTCACTCTGTTTTCTCCTATAGGGATACATGTATTTGGAACTCTAAATCAATCACGGTTTGTGCTAGCTCTTTGAAACTTGACACAATAAAGAAGTTTCAAGTTCTATCTCTATGGTTTGTTTGCTGTTGATGTAGCCCCTAGCAGAGACTGGCGAAAATCACTTTCATGGAAAGGGGTTGCCAAGCTTCCAAACAACTAAGAGTTGCCTGAAATCTCAGCAAACATTTTTTCACCCAATCTTGATGATTCTTTCAGGTAATGATCAGTACACCAAAACCACTTGGCTCACTAAATTTCGTTCTTCTAGGTTAAACCGTTAATTTGCAGTACCCGTTTCCATTTTTAGGTTTCACTCTGTTTTCTCCTATACGGATACATGCATTTGGAACACTAAATCACTCACTGTTTGTGCTAGCTCTTTGAAACTTGACACAATAAAGCAGTTTCAGGTTCTATCTCTACGGTTTTTTTGCTGTTACGTAGTCCTTAGCAGAGACTTGTGAAATCACTTTCATGGAAAGGGGTTGCCAAGCTTCCAAAAAACTACGAGTTGCCTGAAATCTCAGCAAACATTTTTTATCCCAATCTTGATGATTCTTTAAGGTAATGATCAGTACACCAAAACCACTTGGCTCACCAAATTGCGGTCTTCTAGGTTAAACCGTTCGTTTGCAGTAACCGTTTTCATTTTTAGGTTTCACTCTGTTTTCTCCTATAGGGATACATGTAATTGGAACTCTAAATGAAACACGGTTTGTGCTAGCTCTTTGAAACTTGACACAATAAAGCAGTTTCAAGTTCTATCTCTGTGGTTTGTTTGCTGTTGATGTAGCCCTAAGCAGAGACTGGCGAAAATCACTTTCATGGAAAGGTGTTGCCAAGCTTCCAAAAAACTACGAGTTGCCTGAAATCTAAGCAAACATTTTTTATCCCAATCTTGATGATTCTTTCAGGTAATGATCAGTACACCAAAACCACTTGGATCACCAAATTTCGTTTTTCTAGGTTAAACCGTTCGTTTGCATTAACCTTTTTCATTTTTAGGTTTCACTCTGTTTTCTCCTATAGGAATACATGTATTTGGAACTCTAAATCAAACACGATTTGTGCTAGCTCTTTGAAATTTGACACAATAAAGCAGTTTCAAGTTCTATCTCTATGGTTTGTTTGCTGTTGATATAGCCCTTAACAGAGAGTGCCGAAAATCACTTTCATGGAAAAGGGTTGCCAAGCTTCCAAAAACTACGAGTTGCCTGAAACCTCAGCAAACATTTTTTTATCCAATCTTGATGATTCTTTCAGGTAATGATCAGTACACCAAAATCACTTGGCTCACCAAATTTCGTTCTTCTAGGTTAAACCATTTGTTTGCAGTAACCGTTTTCATTTTTAGGTTTCACTCTGTTTTCTCCTATAGGGATACATGTATTTGGAACTCTAAATCAAACCTGGTTTGTGATAGCTCTATGAAACTTGACACAATAAAGCAGTTTCAAGTTCTATCTCTATGGTTTGTTTGCTGTTGATGTAGCCCTAAGCAGAGACTGGCGAAAATCACTTTCATGGAAAGGAGTTGCCAAGCTTCCAAAGAACTACGATTTGCCTAAAACCTCAGCAAACATTTTTTCACCCAATCTTGATGATTCTGTCAGGTAATGATCAGTACACCAAGACAACTTGGCTCACCAAATTTCGTTCTTCTAGGTTAAACCGTTCGTTTGCAGTAACCGTTTTCATTTTTAGGTTTCACTCTGTTTTCCCCTATAGGAATACATGTATTTGGAACTCTAAATCACTCACGGTTTGTGCTAGCTCTTTGAAACTTGACACAATAAAGCAGTTTCAAGTTCTATCTCTATGGTTTGTTTTGCTGTTGATGTAGCCATTAGCAAAGAGTAGCGGAAAATCACTTTCATGGAAAGGGGTTGCCAAGCTTCCAAACAACTACGAGTTGCCTGAAATCTCAGCAAACATTTTTTCACCCAATCTTGATGATTCTTTCAGGTAATGATCAGTACACCAAAACCACTTGGCTCACAAATTTCGTTCTTCTAGGTTTAACCGTTCGTTTGCAGTAAAAGTTTTCATTTTTAGGTTTCACTCTGTTTTCTCCTATAGGGATACATGTATTTGGAACTCTAAATCAAACACGGTTTGTGCTAGCTCTTTGAAACTTGACACAATAAAGAAGTTTCAAGTTCTATCTCTATGGTTTGTTTGCTGTTGATGTAGCCCCTAGCAGAGACTGGCGAAAATCACTTTCATGGAAAGGGGTTGCCAAGCTTCCAAACAACTAAGAGTTGCCTGAAATCTCAGCAAACATTTTTTCACCCAATCTTGATGATTCTTTCAGGTAATGATCAGTACACCAAAACCACTTGGCCCACTAAATTTCGTTCTTCTAGGTTAAACCGTTAATTTGCAGTACCCGTGTCCATTTTTAGGTTTCACTCTGTTTTCTCCTATAGGGATACATGCATTTGGAACACTAAATCACTCACTGTTTGTGCTAGCTCTTTGAAACTTGACACAATAAAGCAGTTTCAAGTTCTATCTCTACGGTTTTTTTGCTGTTACGTAGTCCTTAGCAGAGACTTGTGAAATCACTTTCATGGAAAGGGGTTGCCAAGCTTCCAAAAAACTACGAGTTGCCTGAAATCTCAGCAAACATTTTTTATCCCAATCTTGATGATTCTTTCAGGTAATGATCAGTACACCAAAACCACTTGGCTCACCAAATTTCGTTCTTCTAGGTTAAACCGTTCGTTTGCAGTAACCGTTTTCATTTTTAGGTTTCACTCTGTTTTCTCCTATAGGATACATGTAATTGGAACTCTAAATGAAACACGGTTTGTGCTAGCTCCTTGAAACTTGACACAATAAAGCAGTTTCAAGTTCTATCTCTGTGGTTTGTTTGCTGTTGATGTAGCCCTAAGCAGAGACTGGCGAAAATCACTTTCATGGAAAGGGGTTGCCAAGCTTCCAAAAACTACGAGTTTCCTGAAACCTCAGCAAACATTTTTTCACCCAATCTTGATGTTTCTTTCAGGTAATGATCAGTACACCAAAACCACTTGGATCACCAAATTTCGTTCTTCTAGGTTAAACCGTTCGTTTGCAGTAACCGTTTTCATTTTTAGGTTTCACTCTGTTTTCTCTAGAGAAATACATGTATTTGGAACTCTAAATCAACATGGTTTGTGCTAGCTCTATGAAACTTGACACAATAAAGCAGTTTCAAGTTCTATCTCTATGGTTTGTTTGCTGTTGATGTAGCCCTAAGCAGAGACTGGCGAAAATCACTTTCATGGAAAGGGTTGCCAAGCTTCCAAAAAACTACGAGTTGCCTGAAACCTCAGCAAACAATTTTTCACCCAATCTTGATGATTCTTTCAGGTGATGATCAGTACACCAAAACCACTTTGCTCACCAAATTTCGTTTTTCTAGGTTAAACCGTTCGTTTGCAGTAACCGTTTTCATTTCTAGGTTTCACTCTGTTTTCTCCTATAGGATACATGTGTTTGGAACTCTAAATCAAACACGGTTTGTGCTAGCTCTTTGAAACTAGACACAATAAAGCAGTTTCAAGTTCTATCTCTATGGTTTGCTTGCAGTTGATGGAGCCCTAAGCAGAGACTGGCAAAAATCACTTTCATGGAAAGGGTGCCAAGCTTCCAAAGAACTACGAGTTGCCTGAAATCTCAGCAAACATTTTTTCACCCAATCTTGATGATTCTTTCATGTAATGATAAGTACAGCGAAACCACTTGGCTCACCAAATTTCGTTCTTCTAGGTTAAACCGTTCGTTGGCAGTAACCATTTTCATTTTTAGGTTTTACTCTGTTTTCTCCTATAGGGATACATATATTTGGAACTCTAAATGAATCACGGTTTGTGCTAGCTCTTTGAAACTTGACACAATAAAGCAGTTTCAAGTTCTATCTCTATGGTTTGTTTGCTGTTGATGTAGCCCTAAGCAGAGACTGCCGAAAATCACTTTCATGGAAAGGGTTGCCAAGCTTCCAAAAAACTACGAGTTGCCTGAAACCTCAGCAAACATTTTTTCACCCAATCTTGATGATTCTTTCAGGTGATGATCAGTACACCAAAACCACTTGGCTCACCAAATTCCGTTCTTCTAGGTTAAAGCGTGCGTTTGCAGTAACCGTTTTCATTTTTAGGTTTCACTCTGTTTTCTCCTATAGGGAACCATGTATTTGGAACTCTAAATCAAACAAGGTTTGTGCTAGCTCTTTGAAACTTGACACAATAAAGCAGTTTCAAGTTCTATCTCTATGGTTTGTTTGCAGTTGATGGAGCCCTAAGCAGAGACTGGCGAAAATCACTTTCATGGAAAGGGGTTGCCAAGCTTCCAAAGAACTACGAGTTGCCTGAAATCTCAGCAAACATTTTTCACCCAATCTTGATGATTCTTTCATGTAATGATAAGTACAGCGAAACCACTTGGCTCACCAAATTCCGTCTTCTAGGTTAAACCGTGCGTTTGCAGTAACCGTTTTCATTTTTAGGTTTCACTCTGTTTTCTCCTATAGGGATACATGTGTTTGGAACTCTAAATCAAACACGGTTTGTGCTAGCTCTTTGAAACTAGACACAATAAAGCAGTTTCAAGTTCTATCTCTATGGTTTGTTTGCAGTTGATGGAGCCCCTAAGCAGAGACTGGCGAAAATCACTTTCATGGAAAGGGGTTGCCAAGCTTCCAAAGAACTACGAGTTGCCTGAAATCTCAGCAAACATTTTTTCCCCAATCTTGATGATTCTTTCATGTAATGATAAGTACAGCGAAACCACTTGGCTCACCCAATTTCGTTCTTCTAGGTTAAACCGTTCGTTGGCAGTAACCGTTTTCATTTTTAGGTTTTACTCTGTTTTCTCCTATAGCGATACATGTATTTGGAACTCTAAATGAAACACGGTTTGTGCTAGCTCTTTGAAACTTGACACAATAAAGCAGTTTCAAGTTCTATCTCTATGGTTTGTTCGCTGTTGATATAGCCCTAAGCAGAGACTGGCGAAAATCACTTTCATGGAAAGGGGTTGCCAAGCTTCTAAACAACTATGAGTTGCCTGAAATCTCAGCAAACATTTTTTATCCCAATCTTAATGATTCTTTCAGGTAATGATCAGTACACCAAAACCACTTGGCTCACCAAGTTTCATTCTTCTAGGTTAAACCGTTCGTTTGCTATAACCGTTTTCATTTTTAGGTTTCACTCTGTTTTTTCCTTTAGGGATACATGAATTTGGAACTCTAAATGAAACACGGTTTGTGCTAGCTCTTTAAAACTTGACACAATAAAGCAGTTTCTATTTCTATCTCTACGGTTTGTTTGCTGTTGATGTAGCCCTAAGCAGAGACTGGCGAAATCACTTTCATGGAAAGGGGTTGCCAAGCTTCCAAAAAACTACGAGTTGCCTGAAATCTCAGCAAACATTTTTTCACCCAATCTTGATGATTCTTTCAGGTAATGATCAGTACACCAAAACCACTTGGCTCACCAAATTTCGTTCTTCTAGTTTAAATAGTTCGTTTGAAGTAACCGTTTTCATTTTTAGGTTTCACTCTGTTTTCTCCTATAGGGATACATATATTTGGAACTCTAAAACAAACAAGGTTTTTGCTAGCTCTTTGAAACTTGACACAATAAAGCAGTTTCAAGTTCTATCTCTATGGTTTGTTTGCTGTTGATGTAGCCCTAAGCAGAGACTGGCGAAAATCACTTTCATGGAAAGGGGTTGCCAAGCTTCCAAACAACTTTGAGTTGCCTGAAATTTCAGCAAATATTTTTTCACCCAATCTGATGATTCTTTCAGGTAATGATCAGTACACCAAAACCACTTGGCTCACCAAATTTCGTTCTTGTAGGTGAAACCGTTCGTTTGCAGTAACCGTTTTCATTTTCAGGTTTCACTCTGTTTTCTCTGTTTTCTCCTATAGGGATACATGTATTTGGAACTCTAAATAAAACACGGTTTCTGCTAGCTCTTTGAAACTTGACACAATAAAGCAGTTTCAAGTTCTATCTCTATGGTTTGTTTGCTGTTGATGTAGCCCTTAGCAGTGACTGGCGAAAATCACTTTCATGGAAAGTGGTTGCCAAGCTTCCAAAAAACTACGAGTTGCCTGAAATCTCAGGAAACATTTTTTCACCATATCTTGATGATTCTTTCAGGTAATGATCAGTACACCAAATCCACTTGGCTCACCAAATTTCGTTCTTCTAGGTTAAACCGTTCGTTTGCAGTAACCGTTTTCATTTTTAGGTTTCACTCTGTTTTCTCCCATAGGGATACATGTATTTGGAACTCTAAATCAAACACGGTTTGTGCTAGCTCTTTGAAACTTTACACAATAAAGCAGTTTCAAGTTCTATCTCTATGGTTTGTTTTCAGTAGATGGAGCCCGAAGCAGAGACTGGCGAAAATCACTTTCATAGAAAGGGGTTGCCAAGCTTCCAAAAAACTACGAGTTGCCTGAAATCTCAGCAAACATTTTTCTCCCAATCTTGATGATTCTTTCAGGTAATGATCAGTACACCAAAACCACTTGGCTCACCAAATTTCGTTCTTCTAGGTTAAACCCTTCGTTTGCAGTAATCGTTTTCATTTTTAGGTTTCACTCTGTTTTCTCCTATAGGGATACATGTATTTGAAACTCTAAATGAAACACGGTTTGTGCTAGCTCTTTGAAACTTGACACAATAAAGCAGTTTCACGTCTATCTCTATGGTTTGTTTGCTGTTGATGTAGCCCTAAGCAGAGACTGGCGAAAATCACTTTCATGGAAAGGGGTTGCCAAGCTTCCAAAAAACTACGAGTTGCCTGAAATCTCAGCAAACAATTTTTCACCCAATCTTGATGATTCTTTCAGGTAATGATCAGTACACCAAATCCACTTGGCTCACCAAATTTCGTTCTTCTAGGTTAAACCGTTCGTTTGCAGTAACCGTTTTCATTTTTAGGTTTCACTCTGTTTTCTCCTATAGGGATACATGTATTTGGAACTCTAAATCAAACACGGTTTGTGCTAGCTCTTTGAAACGTTACACAATAAAGCAGTTTCAAGTTCTCTCTCTATGGTTTGTTTTCAGTAGATGGAGCCCTAAGCAGTGACTGGCGAAAATCACTTTCATAGAAAGGGGTTGCCAAGCTTCCAAAAAACTACGAGTTGCCTGAAATCTCAGCAAACATTTTTTCTCTCAATCTTGATGATTCTTTCAGGTAGTGATCTGTACACCAAAACCACTTGGCTCACCAAATTTCGTTATTCTAGGTTAAACCGTTCGTTTGCAGTAACCGTTTTCATTTTCAGGTTTCACTCTGTTTTCTCCTATAGGGATACATGTATTTGGATCTCTAAATCAAACACGGTTTGTGCTAGCTCTTTGAAACTTGACACAATAAAGCAGTTTCAATTTCTATCTTTATGGTTTGTTTGCTGTTGATGTAGCCCTAAGCAGTGACTGGCGAAATCACTTTCATGGAAAGGGGTTGCCAAGCTTCCAAAAAACTACGATTTGCCTGAAATCTCAGCAAACATTTTTTCTCCCAATCTTGATGATTCTTTCAGGTAATGATCAGTACACCAAAACCACTTTGCTCACCAAATTTTGTTCTTCTAGGTTAAACCGTTCGTTTGCAGTAACCGTTTTCATTTTTAGGTTTCACTCTGTTTTCTCCTATAGGGATACATGTGTCTGGAACTCTAAATCAAACACGGTTTGTGCTAGCTCTTTGAAACTTGACACAATAAAGAAGTTTCAAGTTCTATCTCTATGGTTTGTTTGCAGTTGATGGAGCCCTAAGCAGAGACTGGCGAAAATCACTTTAATGGAAAGGGGTTGCAAAGCATCCAAAGAACTACGAGTTGCCTGACATCGAAGCAAACATTTTTTCACCCAATCTTGATGATTCTTTCAGGTAATGATCAGAACAGCGAAACCACTTGGCTCACCAAATTTCGTTCTTCTAGGTTAAACCGTTCGTTTGCAGTAACCGTTTTCATTTTTAGGTTTCACTCTGTTTTCTCCTATAGGGATACATGTATTTGGAACTCTAAATGAAACACGGTTTGTGCTAGCTCTTTGAAACTTGACACAATAAAGCAGTTTCAAGTTCTATCTCTATGGTTTGTTTGCTGTTGATGTAGCCCTAAACAGAGACTGGCGAAAATCACTTTCATGGAAAGGGGTTGCCAAGCTTCCAAAAAACTACGAGTTGCCTGAAATCTCAGCAAACATTTTTCACCTAATCTTGATGATTCTTTCAGGTAATGATCAGTACACCAAAACCACTTTGCTCACCAAATTTTGTTCTTCTAGGTTAAACCGTTCGTTTGCAGTAACCGTTTTCATTTTCAGGTTTCACTCTGTTTTCTCCTATAGGGATACATGTATTTGGAACTCTAAATAAAACACGGTTTCTGCTAGCTCTTTGAAACTTGACACAATATGCAGTTTAATGTTCTATCTCTATGGTTTGTTTGCTGTTGATGTAGAGCTTAGGAGAAACTGGCGAAATTCACTTTCATTGAAAGGGGTTGCCAAGCTTCCAAACAACTTTGAGTTGCCTGAAATCTCAGCAAACATTTTTTCACCCAATCTAGATGATTCTTTCAGGTAATGATCTGTACACCAAAACCACTTGGCTCAAGAAATGTCGTTCTTCTAGGTTAAACCCTTCGTTTGCAGTAATCGTTTTCATTTTTAGGTTTCACTCTGTTTTCTCCTATAGGGATACATGTATTTGGAACTCTATATCAAACACGGTTTGTGCTAGCTCTTTGAAACTTGACACAATAAAGCAGTTTCAAGTTCTATCTCTATGGTTTGTTTGCTGTTGATGTAGCCCTAAGCAGAGACTGGCGAAATCACTTTCATGGAAAGGGGTTGCCAAGCTTCCAAAAAACTACGAGTTGCCTGAAATCTCAGCAAACATTTTTTCACCCAATCTTGATGATTCTTTCAGGTAATGATCAGTACACCAAAACCACTTGGCTCACCAAATTTCGTTCTTCTAGGTTAAACCGTTCGTTTGCAGTAACCGTTTTCATTTTTAGGTTTCACTCTGTTTTCTCCTATAGGGATACATGTGTTTGGAACTCTAAATCAAACACGGTTTGTGCTAGCTCTTTGAAACTTGACACAATAAAGCAGTTTTAAGTTCTATCTCTATGGTTTGTTTGCAGTTAAAGGAGCCCTAAGCAGAGACTGGCGAAAATCACTTTAATGGAAAGGGGTTGCCAAGCATCCAAAGAACTACGAGTTGCCTGACATCTCAGCAAACATTTTTTCACCCAATCTTGATGATTCTTTCAGGTAATGATCAGAACAGCGAAACCACTTGGCTCACCAAATTTCGTTCTTCTAGGTTAAACCGTTCGTTTGCAGTAACCGTTTTTATTTTTAGGTTTCACTCTGTTTTCTCCTATAGGGATACATGTATTTGGAACTCTAAATGAAACACGGTTTGTGCTAGCTCTTTGAAACTTGACACAATAAAGCAGTTTCAAGTTCTATCTCTATGGTTTGTTTGCTGTTGATGTAGCCCTAAGCAGAGATTGGCGAAAATCACTTTCATGTAAAGGGGTTGCCAAGCTTCGAAAAAACTACGAGTTGCCTGAAATCTCAGCAAACATTTTTTGACCATATCTTGATGATTCTTTCAGGTAATGATCAGTACACCAAAACCACTTGGCTCACCAAATTTCGTTCTTCTAGGTTAAACCGTTCTTTTGCAGTAATCGTTTTCATTTTTAGGTTTCACTCTGTTTTCTCCTATAGGGATACATGTATTTGGAACTCTAAATCAAACACGGTTTGTTCCAGCTCTTTGAAACTTGACTCAATAAAGTAGTTTCAAGTTCTATCTCTATGGTTTGTTTGCTGTTGATGTAGCCCTAAGCAGAGACTGGCGAAAAGCACTTTTATGAAAAAGGGTTGCCAAGCTTCCAAAAAACTATGAGTTGCCTGAAATCTCAGGAAATATTTTTTCACCCAATATTGATGATTCTTTCAGGCAATGATCAGTACACCAAAACCACTTGGCTCACCAAATTTCGTTCTTTTAGGTTAACCGTTCGTTTGCAATAACCTTTTTTATTTTTAGGTTTCACTCTATTCTCACCTATAGAGATACATGTATTTGGAACTCTAAATCAAACACGGTTTGTGCTAGCTTTTTGAAACTTGACACAATAAAGCAGTTTCAACTTCTATCTCTATGGTTTGTTTGCTGTTGATGTAGCCCTAAGCAGAGACTGGCGAAAATCACTTTCATGGAAAGGGGTTGCCAAGCTTCCAAACAACTTTGAGTTGCCTGAAATCTCAGCAAACATGTTTTATCCCAAACTTGATGATTCTTTCAGGTAATGATCAGTACACCAAAACCACTTGGCTCACCAAATGTCATTCTTCTAGGTTAAACCGTTCGTTTTCAGTAACCGTTTTCATTTTTAGGTTTCACTCTGGTTTCTCCTATAGGGATACATGTATTTGGAACTCTAAATAAAACACTGTTTCTGCTAGCTCTTTGAAACTTGACATAATAAAGCAGTTTCAACTTCTATCTCTATGGTTTGTTTGCTATTGATGTAGCGCTAAGGAGAGACTGGCGAATTTCACTTTCATGGAAAGGGTTTGCCAAGCTTCCAGAAAACTACGAGTTGCCTGAAATCTCAGCAAACATTTTTTCACCCAATCTTGATGATTCTTTCAGGTACTGATCAGTACACCAAAACCACTTGGCTCACCAAATTTCATTCTTCTAGGTTTAAACGTTCTTTAGCAGTAACGGTTTTCATTTTTAGTTTTCACTCTGTTTTCTCCTATAGGGATACATGTATTTGGAACTCTAAATAAAACACGGTTTCTGCTAGCTCTTTGAAACTTGACACAATAAAGCAGTTTCAAGTTCTATCTGTATGGTTTGTTTGCTGTTGATGTAGCCCTAAGCAGAGACTGGCGAAAATCACTTTCATGGAAAGGGGTTGCCAAGCTTCCAAAAAACTACGAGTTGCCTGAAACCTCAGCAAACATTTTTTCACCCAATCTTGATGATTCTTTCAGGTAATGATCAGTACACCAAAACCACTTGGCTCACCAAATTTCGTTCTTCTAGGTTAAACCGTTCATTTGCAGTAACCGTTTTCATTTTTTAGATTTCACTCTGTTTTCTCCTATAGGGATACATGTATTTGGAACTCTAAATTAAACACGGTTTGTGCTAGCTCTTTGAAACTTGACACAATAAAGCAGTTTCAAGTTCTATCTCTGTGGTTTGTTTGCTGTTGATGTAGCCCTAAGCAGAGACTGGCGAAAATCACTTTCATGGAAAGGGGTTGCCAAGCTTCCAAAAAACTACGAGATGCCTGAAATCTCAGCAAACATTTTTTCACCCAATCTTGATGATTCTTTCAGGTAATGATCAGTACACGAAAACCACTTGGCTCACCAAATTTCGTTCTTGTAGGTTAAAACCGTTCGTTTGCAATAACCTTTTTTTATTTTTAGGTTACACTCTGTTCTCTCCTATAGAGATACATGTATTTGGAACTCTAAATCAAACACGGTTTGTGCTAGCTGTTTGAAACTTGACACAATAAAGCAGTTTCAAGTTCTATCTCTATGGTTTGTTTGCTGTTGATGTAGCCCTAAGCAGAGACTGGCGAAAATCACTTTCATGGAAAGGAGTTGCCAAGCTTCCAAACAACAATGAGTTGCCTGAAATCTCAGCAAACATTTTTTATCCCAATCTTGATGATTCTTTCAGGTACTGATCAGTACACCAAAACCACTTGGCTCACCAAATTTCATTCTTCTAGGTTTAACCGTTCGTTAGCAGTAACCGTTTTCATTTTTAGGTTTCACTCTGTTTTCTCCTATACGGATACATGTATGTGGAACTCTAAATAAAACACGGTTTTTGCTAGCTCCTTGAAACTTGACACAATAAAGCAGTTTCAAGTTCTATCTCTATGGTTTGTTTGCTGTTGATGTAGCCCTAAGCAGAGAATGGCAAAAATCACTTTCCTGGAAAGGGGTTGCCAAGCTTCCAAAAAACTACGAGATGCCTGAAATCTCAGCAAACATTTTTTCACCCCATCTTGATGATTCTTTCAGGTAATGATCAGTACACCAAAGCCACTTGGCTCACCAAATTTCGTTCTTCTAGGTTAAACCGTTCGTTTGCAGTAACCGTTTTCATTTTTAGGTTTCACTCTGTTTTCTTCTATAGGGATACATGTATTTGGAACTCTAAATCAAACACGGTTTGTGCTAGCTCTTTGAAACTTGACACAGTAAAGCAGTTTCAAGTTCTATCTCTATGGTTTGTTTGCTGTTGATGTAGCCCTAATCAGAGACTGGCGAAAATCACTTTTCTGGAAAGGGGTTGCCAAGCTTCCAAAAAACTACGAGTTGCCTGAAATCTCAGCAAACATTTTTTCACCCAATCTTGATGATTCTTTCAGGTAATGATCAGTACAACAAAACCACTTGGCTCACCAAATTTCGTTCTTCTAGGTTAAACTGTTCATTTGCAGTAACCATTTTCACTTTTAGGTTTCACTCTGTTTTCTCCTATAGGGATACCTGTATTTGGAACTCTAAATCAAACACGGTTTGTGCTAGCTCTTTGAAACTTGACACAATAAAGCAATTTCAAGTTCTATCTCTATGGTTTGTTTGCTGTTGATGTAGCCCTAAGCAGAGACTGGCGAAAATCACTTTCATGGAAAGGCGTTGCCAAGCTTCCAAATAACTATGAATTTCCTGTAATCTCAGCAAACATTTTTTCACCCAATCTTGATGATTCTTTCAGGTAATGATCAGTACACCAAAACCACTTGGCTCACCAAATTTCGTTCTTCTAGGTTAACCCGTTCGTTTGCAGTAACCGTTTACATTTTTAGGTTTCACTCTGTTTTCTCCTATAGGGATACATGTATTTGGAACTCTAAATCAAACACGGTTTTTGCTAGCTGTTTGAAACTTGACACAATAAAGCAGTTTCAAGTTCTATCTCTATGTTTTGTTTGTTGTTGATGTAGCCCTAAGCAGTGACTGGCGAAAATCACTTTCATGGAAATTGGTAGCCAAGCTTCCAAAAAACTACGAGTTGCCTGAAATCTCAGCAAACATTTTTTCACCCAATCTTGATGATTCTTTCAGGTAATGATCAGTACACCAAAACCACTTGGCTCTCCAAATTTCGTTCTTCTAGGTTAAACCGTTCGTTTGCAGTAACCGTTTTCATTTTTAGGTTTTACTCTGTTTTCTCCTATAGGGATACATATATTTGGAACTCTAAATCAAACACGGTTTCTGCTAGCTCTTTGAAACTTGGCAAAATAAAGCAATTTCAAGTTCTATTTTAATGTTTTGTTTGCTGGTGATGTAGCCCTAAGCAGAGACTGGCGAAAATCACTTTCAAGGAAAGGGGTTGCCAAGCTTCCAAAAAACTATTAGTTGCCTGAAATCTCAGCAAACATTTTTTCACCCAATCTTGATGATTCTTTCAGGTAATGATCAGTACACCAAAACCACTTGGCTCACCAAATTTCGTTCTTCTAGTTTAAACCGTTCGTTTGCAGTAACCGTTTTCATTTTTAGGATTCACTCTGTTTTCTCCTATAGGGATACATGTATTTGGAACTCTAAATCAAACAGGGTTTGTGCTAGCTCTTTGAAACTTGGCACAATAAAGCAGTTTCAAGTTCTATCTCTATGGTTTGTTTGCTGTTGATGTAGTCCTAAGCAGAGACTGGCGAAAATCCCTTTCATGGAAAGTTGTTGCCAAATTTCCAAAAAACTACGAGTTGCCTGAAATCTCAGCAAACATTTTTTGACCCAATCTTGATGATTCTTTCAGGTAATGATCAGTACACCAAAGCCACTTGGTTAACCAAATTTCATTTTTCTAGGTTAAACCGTTCATTTGCAGTAACCGTTTTCATTTTTAGGTTTCACTCTGTTTTCTCCTATAGGGATACATGTATTTGGAACTCTAAATCATACACGGTTTGTGCTAGCTCTTTGAAACTTGGCACAATAAAGCAGTTTCAAGTTCTATCTTAATGATTTGTTTGCTGTTGATGTAGCCCTAAGCAGAGACTTGGCGAAAATCACTTTCATGGAAAGGGGTTGCAAGCTTCCAAAAAACTACGAGTTGCCTGAAATCTCAGCAAACATTTTTTCACCAATCTTGATGATTCTTTCAGGTAATGATCAGAACAGCGAAACCACTTGGCTCACCAAATTTCGTTCTTCTTTGTTAAACCATTCGTTTGCAGTAACCGTTTTCATTTTTAGGTTTTACTCTGTTTTCTCCTATAGGGAACCATGTATTTGGAACTCTAAATCAAACAAGGTTTGTGCTAGCTCTTTGAAACTTGACACAATAAAGCAGTTTCAAGTTCTATCTCTATGGTTTGTTTGCTGTTGATGTAGCCCTAAGCAGATACTGGCGAAAATCACTTTCATGGAAAGGTGTTGCCAAGCTTCCAAAAAACTACGAGTTGCCTGAAATCTCAGCAAACATTTTTTCACCCAATCTTGATGATTCTTTCAGGTAATGATCAATACACCAAAACCACTTGGCTCACCAAATTTCGTTCTTCTAGGTTAAACCGTTCGTTTGCAGGAACCGTTTTCATTTTTAGGTTTCACTCTGTTTTCTCCTATAGGGATACATGTATTTGGAACTCTAAATCAAACATGATTTGTGCTAGCTCTTTGAAACTTGGCACAATAAAGCAGTTTCAAGTTCTATCTCTATTGTTTGTTTGCTGTTGATGTAGCCCTAAGCACAGACTGGCGAAAATCCCTTTCATTGAAAGGTGTTGCCAAGCTTCCAAAAAACTACGAGTTGCCTGAAATCTCAGCAAACATTTTTTCACCCAATCTTGATGATTCTTTCAGGAAATGATCAGTACACCAAACCACTTGGCTCACCAAATTTCGTTCTTCTAGTTTAAACCGTTCGTTTGCAGTAACCGTTTTCATTTTTAGGTTTCACTCTGTTTTCTCCTATAGGGATACATGTATTTGGAACTCTAAATCAAACACGGTTTGTGCTAGCTCTTTGAAACTTGGCACAATAAAGCAGTTTCAAGTTCTATCTTTATGGTTTGTTTGATGTTGATGTTGCCCTAAGCAGAGACTGGTGAAAATCACTTTCATGGAAAGGGGGTTGCCAAACTTCCAAAAAACTACGAGTTGCCAGAAATCTCAGCAAACATTTTTTGACCCAATCTTGATGATTCTTTCAGGTAATGATCAGTACACCAAAGCCACTTGGCTCACCAAATTTCGTTCTTCTAGGTTAAACCGTTCGTTTGCAGTAACCGTTTTCATTTTTAGGTTTCACTCTGTTTTCTCCTATAGGGATACATGTATTTGGAACTCTAAATCAAACAGGGTTTGTGCTAGCTCTTTGAAACTTCACAGAAGAAAGCAGTTTCGAGTTCTATCTCTATGGTTTGTTTGCTGTTGATGTAGTCCTAAGCAGAGACTGGCGAAAATCCCTTTCATGGAAAGGTGTTGCCAACTTCCAAAAAACTACGAGTTGCCTGAAATCTCAGCAAACATTTTTTCACCCAATCTTGATGATTCTTTCAGGTAATGATCAGTACACCAAAGCCACTTGGCTCACCAAATTTCGTTCTTCTAGGTTAAACCGTTCGTTTGCAGTAATCGGTTTCATTTTTAGGTTTCACTCTGTTTTCTCCTATAGGGATACATTTATTTAAAACTCTACATCAAACACGGTTTGTGCTAGCTCTTTGAAACTTGGCACAATAAAGAAGTTTCAAGTTCTATCTTAATGGTTTGTATGATGTTGATGTAGCCCTAAGCAGAGACTGGCGAAAATTACTTTCATGGAAAAAGGTTGCCAAGCTTCCAAAAAACTACGAGTTGCCTGAAATCTCAGCAAACATTTTTTCACCCAATTTGATGATTCTTTCAGGTAACGATCAGTACACCCAAACCACTTGGCTCACCAAATTTCGTTCTTCTAGGTTAAACCGTTCGTTTGCAGTAACCGTTTTCATTTTTAGGTTTCACTCTGTTTTCTCCTATAGGGATACATGTATTTGGAACTCTAAATCAAACAGGGTTTGTGCTAGCTCTTTGAAACTTCACAGAAGAAAGCAGTTTCGAGTTCTATCTCTATGGTTTGTTTGCTGTTGATGTAGTCCTAAGCAGAGACTGGCGAAAATCCCTTTCATGGAAAGGTGTTGCAAAGCTTCCAAAAAACTACGAGTTGCCTGAAATCTCAGCAAACATTTTTTCACCCAATCTTGATGATTCTTTCAGGTAATGATCAATACACCAAAACCACTTGGCTCACCAAATTTCGTTCTTCTAGGTTAAAACGTTCGTTTGCAGGAACCGTTTTCATTTTTAGGTTTCACTCTGTTTTCTCCTATAGGTATACATGTATTTGGAACTCTAAATCAAACACGGTTTGTGCTAGCTCTTTGAAACTTGGCACAATAAAGCAGTTTCAAGTTCTATCTCTATGGTTTGTTTGCTGTTGATGTAGCCCTAAGCAGAGACTGGCGAAAATCCCTTTCATGGAAAGGTGTTGCCAAGCTTCCAAAAAACTACGAGTTGCCTGAAATCTCAGCAAACATTTTTTCACCCAATCTTGATGTTTCTTTCAGGTAATGATCAGTACACCAAACCACTTGGCTCACCAAATTTCGTTCTTCTAGTTTAAACCGTTCGTTTGCAGTAACCGTTTTCATTTTTAGGTTTCACTCTGTTTTCTCCTATAGGGATACATGTATTTGGAACTCTAAATCAAACACGGTTTGTGCTAGCTCTTTGAAACTTGGCACAATAAAGCAGTTTCAAGTTCTATCTTAATGGTTTGTTTGCTGTTGATGTAGCCCTAAGCAGAGACTGGCGAAAATCACTTTCATGGAAAGGGGTTGCCAAGCTTCCAAAAAACTACGAGTTGCCTGAAATCTCAGCAAACATTTATTCACCCAATCTTGATGATTCTTTCAGGTAATGATCAGTACACCAAAACCACTTGGCTCACCAAATTTCGTTCTTCTAGGTTAAACCGTTCTTTTGAAGTAACCGTTTTCATTTTTAGGTTTCACTCTGTTTTCTCAGATAGGGATACATGTATTTGGAACTCTAAAACAAACAGGGTTTGTGCTAGCTCTTTGAAACTTCACAGAAGAAAGCAGTTTCCAGTTCTATCTCTATGGTTTGTTTGCTGTTGATGTAGTCCTAAGCACAGACTGGCGAAAATCCCTTTCATGGAAAGGTGTTGCCAAGCTTCCAAAAAACTACGAGTTGCCTGAAATCTCAGCAAACATTTTTTTCACCCAATCTTGATGATTCTTTCAGGTAATGATCAGTACACCAAAGCCACTTGGCTCACCAAATTTCGTTCTTCTAGGTTAAACCGTTCGTTTGCAGTAATCGGTTTCATTTTTAGGTTTCACTCTGTTTTCTCCTATAGGTATACATGTATTTGGAACTCTAAATCAAACACGGTTTATGCTAGCTCTTTGAAACTTGGCACAATAAAGCAGTTTCAAGTTCTATCTCTATGGTTTGTTTGCTGTTGATGTAGCCCTAAGCAGAGACTGGCGAAAATCCCTTTCATGGAAAGGTGTTGCCAAGCTTCCAAAAAACTACGAGTTGCCTGAAATCTCAGCAAACATTTTTTCACCCAATCTTGATGTTTCTTTCAGGTAATGATCAGTACACCAAACCACTTGGCTCACCAAATTTCGTTCTTCTAGTTTAAACCGTTCGTTTGCAGTAACCGTTTTCATTTTTAGGTTTCACTCTGTTTTCTCCTATAGGGATACATGTATTTGGAACTCTAAATCAAACACGGTTTGTGCTAGCTCTTTGAAACTTGGCACAATAAAGCAGTTTCAAGTTCTATCTTAATGGTTTGTTTGCTGTTGATGTAGCCCTAAGCAGAGACTGGCGAAAATCACTTTCATGGAAAGGGGTTGCCAAGCTTCCAAAAAACTACGAGTTGCCTGAAATCTCAGCAAACATTTATTCACCCAATCTTGATGATTCTTTCAGGTAATGATCAGTACACCAAAACCACTTGGCTCACCAAATTTCGTTCTTCTAGGTTAAACCGTTCTTTTGAAGTAACCGTTTTCATTTTTAGGTTTCACTCTGTTTTCTCAGATAGGGATACATGTATTTGGAACTCTAAAACAAACAGGGTTTGTGCTAGCTCTTTGAAACTTCACAGAAGAAAGCAGTTTCCAGTTCTATCTCTATGGTTTGTTTGCTGTTGATGTAGTCCTAAGCACAGACTGGCGAAAATCCCTTTCATGGAAAGGTGTTGCCAAGCTTCCAAAAATCTACGAGTTGCCTGAAATCTCAGCAAACATTTTTTTCACCCAATCTTGATGATTCTTTCAGGTAATGATCAGTACACCAAAGCCACTTGGCTCACCAAATTTCGTTCTTCTAGGTTAAACCGTTCGTTTGCAGTAATCGGTTTCATTTTTAGGTTTCACTCTGTTTTCTCCAATAGGGATATATGTATTTGGAACTCTAAATCAAACCCGGTTTGTGCTAGCTCTTTGAAACTTGGCACAATAAAGCAGTTTCAAGTTCTATCTTAATGGTTTGTTTGACGTTGATGTAGCCCTAAGCATTGACTGGTGAAAATCACTTTCATGGAAAGGGGTTGCCAAGCTTCCAAAAAACTAAGAGTTGCCTGAAATCTCAGCAAACATTTTTTCACCCAATTTGATGATTCTTTCAGGTAATGAGCAGTACACGAAAACCACTTGGCGCACCAAATTTCGTTCTTCTAGGTTAAACCGTTCGTTTGCAGTAACCGTTTTCATTTTTAAGTTACACTCTGTTTTCTCCTATAGGGATACATGTATTTGGAACTCTAAATAAAACACGGTTTTGTGCTAGCTCTTTGAAACGTGACACAATAAAGCAGTTTCAAGTTCTATCTCTATGGTTTGTTTGCTGTTGATGTTGCCATAAGCAGAGACTGGTGAAAATCACTTTCATGGAAAGGGGTTGCCAAGCTTCCAAAAAACTACGAGTTGCCTGAAATCTCAGCAAACATTTTTTGACCCAATCTTGATGATTTTTTCAGGTAATGATCAGTACACCAAAGCCACTTGTCTCACCAAATTTCGTTCTTCTAGGTTAAACCGTTCGTTTGCAGTAACCGTTTTCATTTTTAGGTTTCACTCTGTTTTCTCCTATAGGGATACATGTATTTGGAACTCTAAATCAAACAGGGTTTGTGCTAGCTCTTTGAAACTTCACAGAAGAAAGCAGTTTCGAGTTCTATCTCTATGGTTTGTTTGCTGTTGATGTAGTCCTAAGCAGAGACTGGCGAAAATCCCTTTCATGGAAAGGTGTTGCCAAGCTTCCAAAAAACTACGAGTTGCCTGAAATCTCAGCAAACATTTTTTCACCCAATCTTGATGATTCTTTCAGGTAATGATCAGTACACCAAAGCCACTTGGCTCACCAAATTTCGTTCTTCTAGGTTAAACCATTCGTTTGCAGTAACCGTTTTCATTTTTAGGTTTTACTAGGTTTTCTCCTATAGGGAACCATGTATTTGGAACTCTAAATCAAACACGGTTTGTGCTAGCTCTTTGAAACTTGACACAGTAAAGCACTTTCAGGTTCTATCACTATGGTTTGTTTGCTGTTGATGTAGCCCTAAGCAGAGACTGGCGAAAATCAATTTCATGGAAAGGGGTTGCGAATCTTCCAAAAAACTACGAGTTTCCTGAAATCTCAGCAAACATTTTTTCACCCAATCTTGATGATTCTTTCAGGTAATGATCAATACACCAAAACCACTTGGTTCACCAAATTTCGTTCTTCTAGGTTAAACCGTTCGTTTGCAGGAACCGTTTTCATTTTTAGGTTTCACTCTGTTTTCTCCTATAGGGATACTTGTATTTGGAACTCTAAATCAAACACGGTTTGTGCTAGTTCTTTGAAACTTGGCACAATAAAGCAGTTTCAAGTTCTATCTTAATGGTTTGTTTGCTGTTGATGTAGCCCTAAGCAGAGACTGGCGAAAATCACTTTCATGGAAAGGGGTTGCCAAGCTTCCAAAAAACTACGAGTTGCCTGAAATCTCAGCAAACATTTTTTCACCCAATCCTGATGATTCTTTCAGGTAATGAGGAGTACACCAAAACCACTTGGCTCACCAAATTTCGTTCTTCTAGTTTAAACCGTTCGTTTGCAGTAACCGTTTTCATTTTTAGGTTTCACTCTGTTTTCTCCTATAGGGATACATGTATTTGGAACTTTAAATGAAACACGGTTTGTGCTAGCTCTTTGAAACTTGACACAATAAAGCAGTTTCAAGTTCTATGTCTATGGTTTGTTTGCTGTTGATGTAGCCCTAAGCAGAGACTGGCGAAAATCACTTTCATGGAAAGGCGTTGCAAAGCTTCCAAAAAACTACGAGTTGCCTGAAATCTCTGCAAACATTTTTTCACCCAATCTTGATGATTATTTCAAGTAATGATCAGTACACCAAAACCACTTGGCTCACCAAATTTCGTTCTTCTAGGTTAAACCGTTCATTTGCAGTAACCGTTTTCATTTTTAGGTTTCACTCTGTTTTCTCCTATAGGGATACATGTATTTGGAACTCTAAATCAAACACGGTTTGTGCTAGCTCTTTGAAACTTGACACAATAAAGCAGCTTCAAGTTCTATCTCTATGGTTTGTTTGTTGTTGATGTAGCCCTAAGCAGAGACTGGCGAAGATCACTTTCATGGAAAGGGGTTGCCAAGCTTCCAAAAAACTACGAGTTGCCTGAAATCTCAGCAAACATTTTTTCACCCAATCTTGATGATTCTTTCAGGTAATGATCAGTACACCAAAACCACCTGGCTCACCAAATTTCGTTCTTCTAGGTTAAACCATTCGTTTGCAGTAACCGTTTTCATTTTTAGGATTCACTCTGTTTTCTCCTATAGGGATCCATGTATTTGGAACTCTAAATCAAACACGGTTTGTGCTAGCTCTTTGAAACTTGACACAATAAAGCAGTTTCAAGTTCTATCTTAATGGTTTGTTTGCTGTTGATGTAATCCTAAGCAGAGACTGGCGAAAATCACTTTCATGGAACGGGGTTGCCAATCTTCGAAAAAACTACTAGTTTCCTGAAATCTCAGCAAACATTTTTTCACCCAATCTTGATGATTCTTTCAGGTAATGATCAGTACACCAAAACCACTTGGCTCACCAAATTTCGTTTTCTAGGGTAAACCGTTCGTTTGCAGGAACCGTTTTCATTTCTAGGTTTCACTCTGTTTTTTCCTATAGGGATACATGTATTTGGAACTCTTAATCAAACACGGTTTGTGCTAGCTCTTTGAAACTTGGCACAATAAAGCAGTTTCAAGTTCTATCTTAATGGTTTGTTTGCTGTTGATGTAGACCTAAGCAGAGACTTGCGAAAATCACTTTCATGGAAAGGGGTTGCCAAGCTTCCAAAAAACTACGAGTTGCCTGAAATCTCAGCAAACATTTTTTCACCCAATCCTGATGATTCTTTCAGGTAATTAGGAGTACACCAAAACCACTTGGCTCACCAAATTTCGTTCTTCTAGTTTAAACCGTTCGTTTGCAGTAACCGTTTTCATTTTTAGGTTTCACTCTGTTTTCTCCTATAGAGATACATGTATTTGGAACTTTTAAATGAAACACGGTTTGTGCTAGCTCTTTGAAACTTGACACAATAAAGCAGTTTCAAGTTCTATGTCTATGGTTTGTTTGCTGTTGATGTAGCCCTAAGCAGAGACTGGCGAAAATCACTTTCATGGAAAGGCGTTGCAAAGCTTCCAAAAAACTACGAGTTGCCTGAAATCTCAGCAAACATTTTTTCACCCAATCTTGATGATTCTTTCAGGTAATGATAAGTACACCAAAACCACTTGGCTCACCAAATTTCGTTCTTCTAGGTTAAACCGTTCATTTGCAGTAACCGTTTTCATTTTTAGGTTTCACTCTGTTTTCTCCTATAGGGATACATGTATTTGGAACTCTAAATCAAACACGGTTTGTGCTAGCTCTTTGAAACTTGACACAATAAAGCAGTTTCAAGTTCTATCTCTATGGTTTGTTTGTTGTTGATGTAGCCCTAAGCAGAGACTGGCGAAGATCACTTTCATGGAAAGGGGTTGCCAAGCTTCCAAAAAACTACGAGTTGCCTGAAATCTCAGCAAACATTTTTTCACCCAATCTTGATGATTCTTTCAGGTAATGATCAGTACACCAAAACCACTTGTCTCACCAAATTTCGTTCCTAGGTTAAACCGTTCATATGCAGTAACCGTTTTCATTTTTAGTTTTCACTCTGTTTTCTCCTATAGGGATACATGTATTTGGAACTCTAAATCAAACACGGTTTGTGCTAGCTCTTTGAAACTTGGCACAATAAAGCAGTTTCAAGTTCTATCTTAATGGTTTGTTTGCTGTTGATGTAGCCCTAAGCAGAGACTGGCGAAAATCACTTTCATGGAAATGGGTTGCCAAGCTTCCAAAAAACTACGAGTTGCCTGAAATCTCAGCAAACATTTTTTCACCCAATCTTGATGATTCTTTCAGGTAATGATCAGTACACCCAAGACACTTGGCTCACCAAATTTCGTTCTTCTAGGTTAAACCGTTCGTTTGCAGTAACCGTTTTCAATTTTAGGTTTCACTCTGTTTTCTCCTATATGGATACATGTATTTGGAATTCTAAATCAAACACGGTTTGTGCTAGCTCTTTGAAACTTGGCACAATAAAGCAGTTTCAAGTTCTCTCTTAATGGTTTGTTTGCTGTTCATGTAGCCCTAAGCAGAGAATGGCAAAAATCACTTTCATGGAAAGGGGTTGCCAAGCTTCCAGAAAACTACGAGTTGCCTGAAATCTCAGCAAACATTTTTTCACCCAATCTTGATGATTCTTTCAGGTAATGATCAGTACACCAAAACCACCTGGCTCACCAAATTTCGTTCTTCTAGGTTAAACCATTCGTTTGCAGTAACCGTTTTCATTTTTAGGATTCACTCTGTTTTCTCCTATAGGGATCCATGTATTTGGAACTCTAAATCAAACACGGTTTGTGCTAGCTCTTTCAAACTTGACACAATAAAGCAGTTTCAAGTTCTTTCTCTATGGTTTGTTTGCTGTTGATGTAGCCCTAAGCAGAGACTGGCGAGTATCACTTTCATGAAAAGGGGTTGCCAAGCTTCCAAAAAATTACGAGTTGACTGAAATCTCAGCAAACACTTTTTCACCCAATCTTGATGATACTTTCAGGTAATGATCAGTACACCAATCCCACTTGGCTCACCAAATTTCGTTCTTCTAGGTGAAACCGTTCGTTTGCAGTAACCGTTTTCATTTTGAGGTTTCACTCTGTATTCTCATATAAAGATACATGTATTTGGAACTCTAAAGCAAACACGGTTTTGCTATCTCTTTGAAACTTGACACAATAAAGCAGTTTCAAGTTCTTTCTCTATGGTTTGTTTTTTGTTGATGTAGCCCTAAGCAGAGACTGGCGAGAATCACTTTCATGGAAAGGGGTTGCCAAGCTTCCAAAAAACTACGAGTTTCCTGAAATCTCCAGCAAACATTCTTTTTACCAATCTTGATGATACGTTCAGGTAATGATCAGTACACCAATCCCACTTGGCTCACCAAAATTTCGTTCTTCTAGGTGAAACCGTTCCTTGCAGTAAACGTTTTCATTTTGAGGTTTCATTCTGTTTTCTCCTATATGGATACATGTATTTGGAACTCTAAATCAAACACGGTTTGTTCTAGCTCTTTTAAGACTTGAAACAATAAAGCAGTTTCAAGTTCTATCTCTATGGTTTGTTTGCTGTTGATGTAGCCCTAAGCAGAGACTGGATAGAATCACTTTCATGGAAAGGGGTTGCCAAGCTTCCTAAAAACTATGATTTGCCTGAAATCTCAGCAAACAGTTTTTCACTCAATCTTGATGAAACTTTCAGGTAATTATAAGTACACAATCCACTTGCTCAACAATTTGTTCTTCTAGGTGAAACCGTTCGTTTGCAATAACCGTTTTCATTTTGAGGTTTTCACTCTGTTTTCTCCTATACGGATACATGTATTTGTAACTCTAAATCAAACACGGTTTGTGCTAGCTCTTGAAACTTGACACAATAAAGCAGTTGAAGTTTTATCTCTATGGTTTGTTTGCTGTTGATGTAGCCCAAGCAGAGACTGGCGAGAATCACTTTCATGGAAAGGGGTTGCCAAGCTTTCAAAAACTTCGAGTTTCCTGAAAACTCTGCAAACACTTTTTCAACCAATCTTGATGATACTTTCAGGTAATGGTCAGTACACCAATTCCACATTGCTAACTAAATTACGTTCTTTTAGGTGAAATCGTTCGTTCGCTGTAACCGTTTTTATTTTGACGTTTCACTCTCTTTTCTCCTATATGGATACATGTATTTGGAACTCTAAATCAAACACGGTTTGTGCTAGCTCCTTGAAACTTGACACAAAAAAGCAGTTTCAAGCTCTATCTCTATGGTTTGTTTGCTGTTGATGTAGCCCTAAGCAGAAACTGGCGAGAATCACTTTCATGGAAAGGGGTTGCCAAGCTTCCAAAAAACTACGAGTTGCCTGAAATCTCAGCAAAAACTTTTCACCCAATCTTGATGATAATTTCAGGAAATGATCAGTACACCAATCCCATTTTGCTCACCAATTTCGTTTCCTGTTCTAGGTGAAACCTTTCGTTGCAGTAACCGTTTTTATTTTGAAGTTTCACTCTCTTTTCTCCTATATGGATACATGTTTTTGGAACTCTAAATCAAACACTGTTCGTGCTAGCTCATGAAAACTTAACAAAATAAAGCAGTTTCCACAGTTCTATCTCTATGGTTTGTTTGTTGTTGATGTAGCCCTAAGCAGAGACTTGGCGAGAATCAATTTCATGGAAAGGGGTTGCCAGGCTTCCAAAAAACCACGAGGTTGCCGAAATCTCAGCAAACACTTTTTCACCCAAACTTGATGATACTTTCAGGTAATGATAAGTACACCAATCTTACTTGGCTCACCAAATTTCGTTCTTCTAGGTGAAGACGTTCGTTTGCAGTAACCGTTTTCATTTTGAGGTTTCACTTTGTTTTCTCCTATATGGATACATGTATTTGGAACTCCTAACTCAAACACGGTTTGTGCTAGCTTTCTTTCCAACTTGACACAATAAAGCAGTTTCAAGTTCTATCTCTATGGTTTGTTTGCTGTTGATGTAGCCTAAGAAGAGACTGGGAGAATCACTTTCATGGAAAAAGGTTGCCAAGCTTCCAAAAAACTACGAGTTGCCTGAAATCTCAGCAAACACTTTTTCACCCAATCTTGATGATACTTTCAGGTAATGATCAGTACACCAATCCCACTTGGCTCACCAAATTTCCTTCTTCTAGGTGAAACCTTTAGTTTGCAGTAACCGTTTTCATTTTGAGGTTTCACTCTGTTTTCTCCTATACGAATACATGTATTTGGAACTCTAAATAAAACACGGTTTGTGCTAGCTCTTTGAAACTTGACACAATAAAGCATTTTCAAGTTCTATCTCTATGGTTTGTTTCCTGTTGATGTAGCACTCAGCAGCGACTGGCGAGAATCCCTTTCATGGAAAGAAGTTGCCAAGCTTCCAAAAAACTACGATTTACCTGAAATCTCAGCAAACACTTTTTCACCTCAATCTTGATGATACTTTCAGGTAATGATCAGTACACCATTTCCACTTGGCTCACCAAATTTCGTTCTTCTAGGTGAAACCGTTCGTTTGCAGTAACTGTTTTCATTTTGAGGTTTCCCTCTGTTTTCTCCTATACGGATAATGTATTTGGAACTCTAAATCAAACACGGTTTGTGCTAGCTCTTTGAAACTTGACACAATAAAGCAGTTTCAAGATCTACCTCTATGGTTTGTTGGATGTTGATGTAGCCCTAAGGAGAGATGGGCGAGAATCACTTTCATGGAAAGGCGTTGCCAAGCTTCCAAAAAACTACGAGTTGCCTGAAATCTCAGCAAACACTTATTCACCCAATCTTGATGATACTTTCAGGTAATGGTCAGTACACCAATCCAATATGGCTCACTAAATTTCATTCTTCTAGGTGAAACCGTTCGTTTGCAGTAACCAGTTTTATTTTGACGTTTCACTCTCTTTTCTTCTATATGGATACATGTATTTGGAACTCTAAATCAAACATGGTTTGTGCTAGCTCTTTGAAACTTGACACAATAAAGCAGTTTGATGTTCTATCTCTATGGTTTGTTTGCTGTGGATGTAGCCCTTAGAAGAGACTGGCGAGAATCACTTTCATGGAATGGGGTTGCCAAGCTTCCAAAAAAATACGAGTTGCCTGAAATCTCAGCAAACACTTTTTCACCCAATCTTGATGATACTTTCAGGCAATGAGCAGTACACCAATCCCACTTGGCTCACCAAATTTCGTTATTATAGGTGAAATCGTTCCTTTGCAGTAACCGTTTTAATTTTGAGTTTTCACTCTGTTTTCTCCTATAGGGATACATGTATTTGGAACTCTAAATCAAACCCGGTTTGTGCTAGCTCTCTTAAACTTGAAACAATAAAGCAGTTTCAAGTTCTATCTCTATGGTTTGTTTGCTGTTGATGTAGCCCTAAGCAGAAACTGGCGAGAATCACTTTCATTGAAAGGGGTTGACAAGCTTCCAAAAAACTATGATTTGCCTGAAATCTCGGCAAAGTGTTTTTCACCCAATCTTGATGATACTTTCAGGTAATGATCAGTACTCCAATCCCACTTGGCTCACCAAATTTCGTTCTCTAGGTGAAACCGTTCGTTTGCCGTAACCGTTTTCATTTTGAGGTTTCACTCTGTTTTCTCCTATACGGAGACATGTATTTGGAACTCTAAATCAAACACGGTTAGTACTAGCTCTTTGAAACTTGACACAATAAAGCAGTTTCATGTTCTATCTCTTTGTTTTTTTTTTGGTGTTGATGTAGCCCTAAGCAGAGACTGGCGAGAATTACTTTCATGGAAACGGGTTGCGAAGCTTCCAAAAAACTACAAGTTTCCTGAAATCTCAGCAAACACTTTTTCACCCAATCTTGATGATACTTTCAGGTAATGATCAGTACACCAATCCCCCTTGGCTCACAAAATTTCGTTCTTCTAGGTGAAACCGTTCGTTTTCAGTAACCGTTTTGATTTTGAGGTTTCACTCTGTTTTCTCCTATACGGATGCATGTATTTGGAACTCTAAATCAAACACGGTTTGTGCTAGCTCCTTGAAACTTGAGACAATAAAGCAGTATCAAGTTCTTTCTCTATGCTTTGTTTGCAGTTGATGTAGCCCTAAGCAGAGACTGGCGAGAATCTCTTTCATGGAAAGGGGTTGCCAAGCTTCCAAAAAACTACGAGTTGCCTGAAATCTCAGCAAACTTTTTTTACCCAATCTTGATGATACTTTCAAGTAATGATCAGTACACCAATCTAACTTGGCTCATTAAATTTCGTTCTTCTAGATCAAACCGTTCGTTTGCAGTAACCGTTTTCATTTTGAGGTTTCACTCTGTTTTCTCCTATATGGATACATGTATGTGGAACTCTAAATCTAACACGGTTTGTACTAGCTCATTGAAACTTGACACAATAAAGCAGTTTCAAGTTCTATCTCTATGGTTTGTTTGCTGTTGATGTAGCCCTAAGGAGAGACTGGCGAGAATCACTTTCATGGAAAGGGGTTGCCAAGCTTCCAAAACACTACGAGTTGCCTGAAATGTCAGCAAACACTTTTTCACCCAATCTTGATGATACTTTCAGGTAATGATCAGTACACCAATCCCACTTGGCTCACCAAATTTCGTTCTTCTAGGTAAAACCGTTCGTTTGCAGTAACCGTTTTCATTTTGAGGTTTCACTCTTTTTTCTCCTATACAGATATATGTATTTGGAACTCTAAATCAAACACGGTTAGTGCTAGCTCTTTGATACTTGACACAATAAAGCAGTTTCATGTTGTATCTCTTTGGTTTGCTTGGTGTTGATGTAGCCCTAAGCAGAGACTGGCGAGAATCACTTTCATGGGAAGGGGTTGCCAAGCTTCCAAAAAACTACGAGTTGCCTGAAATCTCAGCAAACACTTTTTCACCCAATATTGATGATACTTTCAGGTAATGATCAGTACACCAATCCCACTTGGCTCACCAAATTTCGTTCTTCTAGGTGAAACCGTTCCTTTGCAGAAACCGTTTTTATTTTGAGGTTTCACTCAGTTTTCTCCTATACGGATACATGTATTTGGAATTCTAAATCAAACACGGCTTGTGCTAGCCCTTTGAACCTTGACACAATAAAGAAGTTTAAAGTTCTATCTCTATGGTTTGTTTGCTGTTGATGTAGCCCTAAGCAGAGACTGGCGAAAATCACTTTCATAAAAAGGGGTTGCCAAGCTTCCAAAAAACTACGATTTGCCTGAAATCTCAGAAAACACTTTTTCACCCAATCTTGATGATACTTTCAGGTAATGATCAGTACAAAATTTCACTTGGCTCACCAAATTTCGTTCTCTAGGTGAAACCGTTCGTTTGCAGTAACCGTTTTCATTTTGAGGTTTCACTCTGTTTTCTCCTATACGGATACATGTATTTGGAACTCTAAATCAAACACGGTTTGTGCTAGCTCTTTGAAACTTGACATAATAAAGCAGTTTCAAGTTGTATCTCTATGGTTTGTTTGGTGTTGATGTAGCCCTTAGCAGAGACTGGCGAGAATCACTTTCATGGAAAGGGGTTGCCAAGCTTCCAAAAAAATACGAGTTGCCTGAAATCTCAGCAAACACTTTTTCACCCAATCTTGATGATACTTTCAGGTAACGATCAGTACACCAATTTCACTTGGCTCACCAAATTTCGTTCCCTAGGTGAAACCGTTCGTTTGCAGTAACCGTTTTCATTTTGAGGTTTCACTCTGTTTTCTCCTATACGGATACATGTTTGGAACTCTAAATGAAACACGGTTTGTGCTCGCTCTTTGAAACTTGACACAATAAAGCAGTTTCAAGTTCTATCTCTATGGTTTGTTCGGTGTTGATGTAGCCCTAAGCAGAGACTGGCGAGAATCACTTTCATTGAAATGGGGTGCCAAGCTTCCAATAAACTACGAGTTGCCTGAAATCTCAGCAAAAACGTTTTCACCCAATCTTGATGATACTTTCATATAATGATGAGTAATCCAATTCCACTTGGCTCACCAAATTTCGTTCTTCTAGGTGTAACCTTTCGTTTGCAGTAACCGTTTTCATTTTGAGGTTTTACTCTGTTTTCTCCTATACGGATACAAGTATTTGGAACTCTAAATCAAACACGGTTTGTGCTACCTCTTTGAAACTTGACACAATAAAGCAGTTTCAAGTTCTATCTCTATGATTTGTTTGCTGTTGATGTAGCCCTAAGCAGAGACTGGCGAGAATCACTTTCATGGAAAGGTGTTGCCAAGCTTCCAAAAAACTACGAGTTTCCTGAAACCTCAGAAAACACTTTTTCAGCCAATCATGATGATACTTTCAGGTAATGATCAGTACACCAATCCCCCTTGGCTCACCAAATTTCGTTCTTCTAGGTGAAGCGTTCGTCTTCAGTAACCGTTTTCATTTTTAGGTTTCACTCAGTTTTCTCCTATAGGGATACATGTATTTGGAACTCTTAATCAAACACGGTTTGTGGTAGCTTTTTGAAACTTGACACAATAAAGCAGTTTCAAGTTCTATCTCTATGGTTTGTTTGTTTTTGATGTAGCCCTAAGCAGAGACTGGCGAGAATCACTTTCATAGAAAGGGTTTGCCAAGCTTTCAAAAAACTACGAGTTTCCTGAAATCTCAGCACACACTTTTTCACCCAATCTTGATGATACTTTCAGGTAATGATCAGTACACCAATCCCACTTGGATCACCAAATTTCGTTTTTCTAGGTGAAACCCTTCGTTTGCAGTAACCGTTTTAATTTTGAGGTTTCACTCTGTTTTCTCCTATACGGATACATGTATTTGGAAGTCTAAATAAAAGACGATTTGTGCTAGGTTTTTCAAACCTGACACAATAAAGCAGTTTCAAGTTCTATCTCTATGGTTTGTTTGCTGTTGATGTAGCCCTAAGCAGAGACTGGCGAGAATCACTTTCATGGAAAGGCGTTGCCAAGCTTCCAAAAAACTACGAGTTACCTGAAATCTGAGCAAAAACTTTTTCACCCAATCTTGATGATACTTTCAGAAAATGAACAGTACACCAATTCCACTTTGCTCACCCAATTTCGTTTCTCTAGGTGAAACCTTTCGTTTGCAGTAACCGTTTTCATTTTGAGGTTTCACTCTCTTTTCTGCTAATGGATACATGTATTTGGAACTCTAAATCAAACACGGTTTGTGCTAGCTCTATGAAACTTAACAAAATAAATCAGTATCAAGTTCTATCTCTAATGTTTGTTTGTTGTTGATGTAGCCCTAAGCAGAGACTGGCGTGAATCAATTTCATGGAAAGGGGTTGCCAGGCTTCCAAAAAACTACGAGTTGCCTGAAATCTCAGCAAACACTTTTTCATCCAAACTTGATGATACTTTCAGGTAATGATAAGTACGCCAATCTCACTTGGCTCACCAAATTTCGTTCTTCTAGGTGAAGACGTTCGTTTGCAGTAACCGTTTTCATTTTGAGGTTTCACTTTGTTTTCTCCTATATGGATACATGTATTTGGAACTCTAAATCAAACACGGTTTGTGCTAGCTCCTTTCAACTTGACACAATAAAGCAGTTTCAAGTTCTATCTCTATGGTTTGTTTGCTGTTGATGTAGCCCTAAGAAGAGACTGGCGAGAATCACTTTCATGGAAAGGGGTTGCCAAGCTTCCAAAAAACTACGAGTTGCCTGAAATCTCAGCAAACTCTTTTTCACCCAATCTTGATGATACTTTCAGGTAATGATCAGTACACCAATCCCACTTGGCTCACCAAATTTCCTTCTTCTAGGTGAAACCTTTAGTTTGCAGTAACCGTTTTCATTTTGAGGTTTCACTCTGTTTTCTCCTATACGAATACATGTATTTGGAACTCTAAATAATACACGGTTTGTGCTAGCTCTTGTAAACTTGACACAATAAATCATTTTCAAGTTCTATCTCTATGGTTTGTTTCCTGTTGATGTAGCACTCAGCAGAGACTGGCGAGAATCCCTTTCATGGAAAGAGGTTGCCAAGCTTCCAAAAAACTACGATTTACCTGAAATCTCAGCAAACACTTTTTCACCCAATCTTGATGATACTTTCAGGTAATGATCAGTACAAAAATCCCACTTGGCTCACCAAATTTCGTTCTTCTAGGTGAAACCGTTCTTTTGCAGTAACCATTTTCATTTTGAGGTCTCACTCTATTTTCTCCTATATGGATACATCTATTTGGAACTCTAAATCAACCATGGTTTGTGCTAGCTCTTTGAAAATTGACACAATAAAGCAGTTTCAAGTTCTATCTTTATGGTTTGTTGGATGTTGATGTAGCCCTAAAGAGAGATGGGCGAGAATCACTTTCATGGAAAGGCGTTGCCAAGCTTCTAAAAAACTACGAGTTGCCTGAAATCTCAGCAAACACTTTTTTACCCAATCTTGGTGATACTTTCAGGTAATGATCAGTACACCAATCCCACTTGGCTCACCAAATTTCGTTTTTCTAGGTGAAACCGTTCGTTTGCAGTAACCGTTTTCATTTTGATGTTTCACTCTGTTTTCTCCTATACAGATACATGTATTTGGAACTCTAAATAAAACACGGTTTGTGCTAGCTCTTTGAAATTTAACACAATAAAGCAGTTCTATCTCTATGATTTGTTTGCTGTTAATGTAGCCCTAAGCATAGACTGGCGAGAATCACTTTCAAGTAAAGAGGATGACAAGCTTTCAAAAAACTACAAATTTCCTGAAATCTCAGCAAACACTTTTTCACCCAATCTTGATGATACTTTCAGGTAATGATCAGTACACCAATCTCACTTGGCTCACTAAATTTCGTTCTTCTAGGTGAAACCGTTCGTTTGCAGTAACCGTTTTCATTTTGAGGTTTCACTCTGTATTCTCCTATAAAGATACATGTATTTGGAACTCTAAATCAAACACGGTTTGTGCTAGCTCTTTGAAACTTGACACAATAAAGCAGTTTCAAGTTCTATCTCTATTGTTTGTTTGCTGTTGATGTAGCCCTAAGCAGAGAGTGGAGAGAATCACTTTCATGGAATAAGGTTGCCAAGCTTCCAAAAAACTACGATTTGCCTGAAATCTCAGCAAACAATTTTTCACCCAATATTGAAGATACTTTCAGGTAATGATCAGTACACCATTTCCACTTGGCTCAGCAAATTTCGTTCTTCTAGGTGAAACTGTTCGTTTGCAGTAACCGTTTTCATTTTGAGGTTTCCCTCTGTTTTCTCCTATATGGATAATGTATTTGGAACTCTAAATCAAACACGGTTTGTGCTAGCTCTTTGAAACTTGACACAATAAAGCAGTTTCAAGTTCTCTCTCTATGGTTTGTTTGCTGTTGATGTAGCCCTAAGCAGAGACTGGCGAGAATCACTTTCATGGAAAGGGGTTGCCAAGCTTTCAAAAAACTACGAGTTGCCTGAAATCTCAGCAAACACTTTTTCATCGAATCTTGATGATACTTTCAGGTAATGGTCAGTACACCAATCCCACATGGCTCACTAAATTTCGTTCTTCTCGGTGAAACCGTTCGTTTGCAGTAACCAGTTTTATTTTGACGTTTCACTCTCTTTTCTTCTATATGGATACATGTATTTGGAACTCTAAATCAAACACGGTTTGTGCTACCTCTTTGAAACTTGACACAATAAAGCAGTTTCAAGTTCCATCTCTATGGTTTGTTTGCTGTTGATGTAGCCCTAAGCAGAGACTGGAGATAATCACTTTCATGGAATGGGGTTGCCAATTTTCCAAAAAACTATGATTGCCTGAAATCTCGGCAAACAGTTTTTCACTCAATCTTGATGATACTTTCAGGTAATTATAAGTACACCAATCCCACTTGGCTCACCAAATTTTGTTCTTCTTAGTTAAACTGTTCGTTTGCAGTAACCGTTTTCATTTGGAGGTTTCACTCTGTTTTCTCCTATATGGATACATGTATTTGGAACTCTAAATCAAACACGGTTTGTGCTACCTCTTTAAAACTTGACACAAAAAAGCAGTTTCAAGTTCTATCTCTATGGTTTGTTTGCTGTGGATGTAGCCCTTAGCAGAGACTGGCGAGAATCACTTTCATGGAATGGGGTTGCAAAGCTTCCAAAAAACTAGGAGTTTCCTGAAATCGCAGCAAACACTTTTTCACCCAATCTTGATGATACTTTCAGGAAATGATCAGTACACCAATCCCACTTGGCTCACCAAATTTCGTTCTTCTAGGTGAATCTGTTCGTTTGCAGTAACCGTTTTAATTTTGAGGTTTCACTCTGTTTTCTCCTATACGAATACATGTATTTGGAACTCTAAATCAAACACGGTTTGTGCTAGGTCTTTGAAACTTGACAAAATAAAGCAGTTTCAAGTTTTATCTCTTTGGTTTGTTTGCTGATGATGTAGCCCTAAGCTGAGACTGGCGAGAATCACTTTCATGGAAAGGGGTCGCCAAGCTTCCAAAAAACTACGAGTTGCCTGACATGTCAGCAAACACTTTTTCACCCAATCTTGATGATACTTTCAGGAAATGATCAATACAACAATCCCACTTGGCTCACCAAATTTTGTTCTTCTAGGTGAAACCGTTCGTTTTCAGTAACCGTTTTTATTTTGAGGTTTCACTCTGTTTTCACCTATAAGGATACATGTATTTGGAACTCTAAATCAAACACGGTTTGTGCTAGCTCCTTGAAACTTAACACAATAAAGCAGTTTCAAGTTCTATCTGTATGGTTTGTTTGCTATTGATGTAGTCCTAAGCAGAGACTTGCGAGAATCACTTTCATTTAAAGGGGTTGCCAAGCTTCCAAAAAACTACAAATTCCCTGAAATCTCAGCAAACACTTTTTCACCCAATCTTGATGATACTTTCAGGTAATGATCAGTACACCAATCAAACTTGGCTCACCAAATTTCGTTTTTCTAGGTGAAACGGTTCGTTTGCTGTAACCGTTTTCATTTTGAGGTTTCACTCTGTATTCTCCTATAAAGATACATGTATTTGGAACTCTAAATAAAACACGGTTTGTGCTAGCTCTTTGAAACTTGACACAATAAAGCAGTTTCAAGTTCTATCTCTATGGTTTGTTTGCTGTTGATGTAGCCCTAAGCAGAGAGTGGAGAGAATCACTTTCATGGAATAAGGTTGCCAAGCTTCCAAAAAAACTACGATTTGCCTGAAATCTCAGCAAACACTTTTTCACCCAATCTTGAAGATACTTTCAGGTAATGATCAGTACACCAATCCCACTTGGCTCACCAAATTTCGTTCTTCTAGGTGAAACCGTTCGTTTGCAGTAACCGTTTTCATTTTGAGGTTTCATTCTGTTTTCCCTATATGGATACATGTATTTGGAACTCTAAATAAAACACGGATTTTTCTAGCTCTTTGAAACTTGACACAATAAAGCAGATTCAAGTTCTATCTCTATGGTTTGTTTGCTGTTGATGTAGTCCTAAGCAGAGACTGCCGAGAATCACTTTAATGTGAAGGGGTTGAAAAGCTTCCAAAAAACTATGAGTTGCCTGAAATCTCAGCAAACACTTTTTCACCTAATCTTGATGATACTTTCAGGTAATGATCAGTACACCAATCCCACTTGGCTCACCAAATTTCGTTCTTCTAGGTGAAACCGTTCGTTTGCAGTAACAATTTTTATTTTGAGGTTTCACTCTGTTTTCACCTATATGGATACATGTATTTGGAACTCTAAATCAAACACAGTTTGTGCTAACTTTTTGAAACTTGACACAATAAAGCAGTTTCAATTCTATCTCTATGGTTTGTTTGCTGTTGATGTAGCCCTAAGCAGAGACTGGCGAGAATCACTTTCATGGAAAGGGGTTGCCAAGCTTTCAAAAAACTATGAGTTGCCTGAAATCTCAGCAAACACTTTTTCACCCAATCTTGATGATACTTTCAGGTAATGGTCAGTACACCAATCCCACATGGCTCACTAAATTTCGTTCTTCTCGGTGAAACCATTCGTTTGCAGTAACCAGTTTTATTTTGACGTTTCACTCTCTTTTCTTCTATATGGATACATGTATTTGGAACTCTAAATCAAACACGGTTTGTGCTACCTCTTTGAAACTTGACACAATAAAGCAGTTTCAAGTTCCATCTCTATGGTTTGTTTGCTGTTGATGTAGCCCTAAGCAGAGACTGGAGATAATCACTTTCATGGAAAGGGGTTGCCAAATTTCCAAAAAAATATGATTGCCTGAAATCTGGCAAACAGTTTTTCACTCAAACTTGATGATACTTTCAGGTAATTATAAGTACCCCAATCCCACTTGGCTCACCAAATTTTGTTCTTCTTGGTTAAACTGTTCGTTTGCAGTAACCGTTTTCATTTGGAGGTTTCACTCTGTTTTCTCCTATATGGATACATGTATTTGGAACTCTAAATCAAACACGGTTTGTGCTACCTCTTTGAAACTTGACACAAGAAAGCAGTTTCAAGTTCTATCTCTATGGTTTGTTTGCTGTGGATGTAGCCCTAAGCAGAGACTGGCGAGAATCACTTTAATGGAATGGGGTTGCAAAGCTTCCAAAAAACTAGGAGTTTCCTGTAATCTCAGCAAACACTTTTTCACCCAATCTTGATGATACTTTCAGGAAATGATCAGTACACCAATCCCACTTGGCTCACCAAATTTCGTTCTTCTAGGTGAAACCGTTCGTTTGCAGTAACCTTTTTAAATTTGAGGTTTCACTCTGTTTTCTCCTATACGAATACATGTATTTGGAACTCTGAATCAAACACGGTTTGTGCCAGGTCTTTGAAACTTGACAAAATAAAGCAGTTTCAAGTTTTATCTCTATGGTTTGTTTGCTGATGATGTAGCCCTAAGCTGAGACTGGCGAGAATCACTTTCATGGAAAGGGGTCGCCAAGCTTCCAAAAAACTACAAGTTGCCTGAAATGTCAGCAAACACTGTTTCTCCCAATCTTGATGATACTTTCAGGAAATGATCAATACAACAATCCCACTTGGCTCACCAAATTTTTTTCTTCTAGGTGAAACCGTTCGTTTTCAGTAACCGTTTTTATTTTGAGGTTTCACTCTGTTTTCACCTATACGGATACATGTATTTGGAACTCTAAATCAAACACGGTTTGTGCTAGCTCCTTGAAACTTAACACAATAAAGCAGTTTCAAGTTCTGTCTCTATGGTTTGTTTGCTGTTGATGTAGCCCTAAGCAGAGAGTGGAGATAATCACTTTCATGGAATAAGGTTGCCAAGCTTCCAAAAAACTACGATTTTCCTGAAATCTCAGCAAACACTTTTTCACCCAATCTTGAAGATACTTTCAGGTAATGATCAGTACACCAATCCCACTTGGCTCACCAAATTTCGTTCTTCTAGGTGAAACCGTTCGTTTGCAGTAACCATTTTTATTTTGAGGTTTTACTCTGTTTTCACCTATACGGATACATGTATTTGGAACTCTAAATCAAACACAGTTTGTGCTAACTTTTTGAAACTTGACACAATAAAGCAGTTTCAAGTTCTATCTCTATGGTTTGTTTGCTGTTGATGTAGCCCTAAGCAGAGACTGGCGAGAATCACTTTCATGGAAAGGGGTTGCCAAGCTTCCAAAAAACTTCGAGTTGCCTGAAATCTCAGCAAACTCTTTTTCACCCAATCTTGATGATACTTTCAGGTAATGGTCAGTACACCAATCCCACATGGCTCTCTAAATTTCGTTCTTCTAGTTGAAACCGTTCGTTTGCAGTAACCAGTTTTATTTTGACGTTTCACTCTCTTTTCTTCTATAAGGATACATGTATTTGGAACTCTAAATCAAACATGGTTTGTGCTAGCTCTTTGAAACTTGACACAATAAATCAGTTTGATGTTCTATATCTATGGTTTGTTTGCTGTTGATGTAGCCCTAAGTAGAGACTGGCGAGAATCACTTTCATGAAAAGGGGTTGCCAAGCTTCCAATAAACTACGAGTTGCCTGAAATCTCAGCAAAAACTTTTTCACCCAATCTTGATGATACTTTCATGTAATGATCAGTAATCCAATTCCACTTGGCTACCAAATTTCGTTCTTCTAGGTGAAACCTTTCGTTTGCAGTAACCGTTTTCATTTTGAGGTTTTAATCTGTTTTCTCCTATACGGATACATGTATTTGGAACTCTAAATCAAACACGGTTTGTGCTAACTCTTTGAAACTTGACACAATAAAGCAGTTTCAAGTTCTATCTCTATGATTTGTTTGCTGTTGATGTAGCCCTAAGCAGAGACTGGCGAGAATCACTTTCATGGAAAGGGGTTACCAAGCTTCCAAAAAACTACGAGTTTTCTGAAATCTCAGAAAACACTTTTTCAGCCAATCTTGATGATACTTTAGGTAATGATCAGTACACCAATCCCACTTGGCTCACCAATTTATTTCTTCTAGGTAAATCCGTTCGTTTGCTGTAACCGTTTTTATTTTGAGGTTTCAATCTGTTTTCTCCTATACGGATACATGTATTTGGAACTCTAAATCAAACACGGTTTGTGCTAGCTCTTTGAAATTTGACACAATAAAGCAGTTTCAAGTTCTATCTCTATGGTTTGTTTGCTATTGATGTAGCCCTAAGCAGAGACTGGTGAGAATCACTTTCATGGAAAGGGGTTGCCAAGCTACCAAAAAACTACGAGTTGCCTGAAATCTCAGCAAACACTTTTTCACCCAATCTTGATGATACTTTCAGTTAATGATCAGTACACCAATCTCACTTGGCTCACCAAATTTCGTTCTTCTGGGTTAAACCGTTCGTTTGCAGTAACCGTTTTCATTTTGAGGTTTCACTCTGTTTTCTCTTATAAGGATACAAGTATTTGGAACTCTAAACAATCACGGTTTGTGCTAGCTCTTTGAAACTTGACACAATAAAGCAGTTTCAAGTTCTATCTCTATGTTTTGTTTGCTGTTGATGTAGCCCTAAGCAGAGACTGGCGAGAATCACTTTCATGGAAAGGGGTTGCCAAGCTTCCAAAAAACTACGAGTTGCTTGAAATCTCAGCAAACACTTTTTCACCCAATTTTGATGATACTTTCAGGTAATAATAAGTACACCAATCCCACTTGGCTCACCAAATTTCGTTCTTATAGGTGAAACCGTTCGTTTTCAGTAACCGTTTTAATTTTCAGATTTCACTCTGTTTTCTCCTACAGGGATACATGTATTTGGAACTCTAAATCAAACACGGTTTGTGGTAGCTCTTTGAAACTTGACACAATAAAGCAGTTTCAAGTTCTATCTCTATGCTTTGTTTGTTATTGATGTAGCCCTAAGCAGAGACTGGCGAGAATCACGTTCATGGAAAGGGGTTGCCAAGCTTTCAAAAAACTACGAGTTGCCTGAAATCTCAGCAAACACTTTTTCACCCAATCTTGATGATACTTTCAGGTAATGATCAGTACACCAATCCCACTTGGCTCACAAAATTTCGTTTTTCTAGGTGAAACCGTTCGTTTGCAGTAACCGTTTTCATTTTGAGGTTTCACTCTGTTTTCTTGTATACGGATACATGTATTTGGAACTCTAAATTAAACACGGTTTGTGCTAGCTCTTTGAAACTTGACACAATAAAGCAGTTTCAAGATCTAATTCTATGGTGTGTTTTCTGTTGATGTAGCCCTAGGCAGAGACTGGCGAGAATCACTTTCTTGGAAAGGGGTTGCCAAGCTTCTAAAAAACTACGATTTGCCTGAAATCTCAGCAAGCACTTTTCACCCAATCTTGATTATACTTTCAGGTAATGATCAGTACACCAATCCCACTTGGCTCACCAAATTTCGTTGTTCCAGGTTAAACCGTTCGTTTACAGTAACCGTTTTCATTTTGAGGTTTCACTCTGTTTCTAATATAAGGATACATGTATTTGGAACTCTAAATCAAACACGGTTTGTGCTAGCTCTTTAAAACTTGAAACAATAAAGCAGTTTCAATTTCTATCGCTATGGTTTGTTTGCTGTTGATGTAGACCTAAGCAGAGACTCGCGAGAATCACTTTCATGTAATAGGGTTGCCAAGCTTCCAATAAACTACGATTTTCCTGAAATCTCAGCAAACACTTTTTTACCCAATCTTGATGATACTTTCAGGAAATGATCAGTACACCAATTCCACTTGGCTCACCAAATTTCGTTCTTCTAGGTGAAACCATTCGTTTGCAGTAACCGTTTTCATTTTGAGGTTTCACTCTGTTTCTCCTATACGGATACATGTATTTGGAACTCTAAGTCAAACACGGTTTGTGCTAGCTCTTTAAAACTTGAAACAATAAATTAGATTCAAGTTCTATCTCTATGGTTTGTTTGCTGTAGATGTAGCCCCAAGCAGAAACTGGCGAGAATCACTTTCATAAAAAGGGGTTGCCTAGCTTCCAAAAAAATACGAGTTGCCTGAAATCTCAGCAAACACTTTTTCACCCAATCTTGATGATACTTTCAGGCAATGAGCAGTACACCAATCCCACTTGGCTCACCAAATTTCGTTCTTCTAGGTGAAACCGTTCGTATGCAGTAACCGTTTTGATTTTGAGGTTTCACTCTGTTTTCTTCTATATTGATACATGTATTTGGAAATCTAAATCAAACACGGTTTGTGCTAGCTCTTGAAACTTGACACAATAAAGCAGTTTCAAGTTCTATCTTTATGGTTTGTTTGCTGTTGATGTAGCCCTAAGCAGAGACTGGCGAGAATCACTTTCATGGAAAGGGGTTGCCAAGCTTCCAAAAAAATACGAGTTGCCTGAAATCTCAGCAAACACTTTTTCACCAAATATTGAGATACTGTCAGGTAATGATCAGTACAACAATCTCACTTGGCTCACCAAATTTCGTTCTTCTAGGTAAAACCGTTCGTTTTCAGTAACCGTTTTCATTTTGAGGATTCACTCCGTTTCTCCTATATGGATACATGTATTTGGAACTCTAAATCGAACACGGTTTTTTCTAGCTCCTTGAAACTTGACACAATAAAGCAGTTTCAAGTTCTATCTCTATGGTTTGTTTGCTGTTCATGTAGCCCTAAGCAGAGACTGGCGAGAATCACTTTCATGAAAAAAGGTTGCCAAGCTTCCAAAAACCTACGAGTTTCCTGAAATCTCAGCAAATATTTTTTTACCAATCTTGATGATACTTTCCGGTAATGATCAGTACACCAATCCCACTTGGCTCACCAAATTTCGTTCTTCTAGGTAAAACCGTTCGTTTGCATTAACCGTTTCCATTTTGAGGTTTCACTCTGTTTTCTCCTATATGGATACATGTATTTGGAACTCTAAATCAAACACAGTTTGTGCTAACTTTTTGAAACTTGACACAATAAAGCAGTTTCAAGTTCTTTCTCTATGGTTTGTTTGCTGTTCATGTAGCCCTAAGCAGAGACTGGTGAGAATCACTTTCATCGAAAGGGGTCGCCAAGCTTCCTAAAAACTACAAGTTGCCTAAAATCTCAGCAAACACTTTTTAACCCAATCTTGATGATACTTTCAGGTAGTGATCAGTACAACAATCCCACTTGGCTCACCAAATTTCATTCTTCTAGGTGAAACCGTTCGTTTGCAGTATCCGTTTTCATTTTGAGGTTTCACTCTGTTTTCTCCTATATGGATACATGTATTTGGAACTCTAAATCAAACACGGTTTGTGCTAGCTCTAGAAACTTGACACAATAAAGCAGTTTTAAGTTCTATCTTTATGGATTGTTTGCTTTTGATGTAGCCCTAAGCAGAGACTGGCGAGAATCACTTTCATGGAAAGGGGTTGCCACGCTTCCAAAAAAATAGGAGTTGCCTGAAATCTCAGCAAACACTTTTTCACCCAATCTTGATGATACTTTCAGGTAATGATCAGTACAACAATCTCACTTGGCTCACCAAATTTCGTTCTTCTAGGTAAAACCGTTCGTTTTCAGAAACCGTTTTCATTTTGAGGTTTCACTCTGTTTTCTCCTATATGGATAGTGTATTTGGAACTCTAAATCAAACACGGTTTTTGCTAGCTTTTTGAAACTTGACACAATAAAGCAGTTTCAAGTTCTCTCTCCATGCTTTGTTTGCTGTTGATGTAGCCAAAAGCAGAATCTGGTGAGAATCACTTTCATGGAAGTGGGTTGCCAAGCTTCCAGAAACCTACGAGTTCTCTGAAATTTCAGCAAACACTTTTTCACCCAATCTTGATGATACTTTCATATAATGATCAGTACACCAATCCCACTTGGCTCACCAAATTTTGTTCTTCTAAGTAAAACCGTTCGTTTGCAGTAACCGTTTTCATTTTGAGGTTTCACTTTGTTTTCTCCTATACGGATACATGTACTTGGAACTCTAAATCAAACACGGTTTGAGCTAGTTCTTTGAAACTTGACACAGTAAAGCAGTTTCAAGTTTTATCTCTATGGTTTGTTTGCTGTTGATGTAGCCAAAAGCAAACTGTCGAGAATCACTTTCATGTAAAGGGCTTGCCAAGCTGCCAAACAACTACGAGTTGCATGAAATCTCAGCAAACACTTTTTCACCCAATATTGATGATACTTTCAGGTAATGATCAGTACACCACTCCCACTTTGTGCACCAAATTTCGTTCTTCTAGGTGAAACAGTTCGTTTGCAGTAACCGTTTTCATTTTGAGGTTTCACTTTGTTTTCTCCTATACGGATACATGTACTTGGAACTCTAAATCAAACACGGTTTGAGCTAGTTCTTTGAAACTTGACACAGTAAAGCAGTTTCAAGTTTTATCTCTATGGTTTGTTTGCTGTTGATGTAGCCCTAGGTAGAGACTGGCGAGAATCACTTTCATGGAAAGGGGTTGCCAAGCTTCCAAAAAACTACGAGTTGCCTGAAATCTCAGCAAACACTTTTTCACCCAATCTTGATGATACTTTCAGGTAATGATCAGTACACCAATCCCACTTGGCTCACCAAATTTCGTTCTTCTAGGTGAAACCGTTCGTTTGCAGTACCGTTTTCATTTTGAGGTTTCACTCTGTTTTCTCCTATACGGATACATGTATTTTGAACTCTAAATAAAACACGGTTTGTGCTAGCTTTTGAAACTTGACACAATAAAGCAGTTTCAAGTTTTATCTCTATGGTTATTTGTTATTGATGTAGCCCTAAGCAGACACTGGCGAGAATCACTTTAATGGAAAGGGGTTGCCAAGCTTCCAAAAATTTACGAGTTTCCTGAAATCTGAGCAAACACTTTTTCACCCAATCTTGATGATACTTTCAGGTAATGATCAGTACACCAATCCCACTTGGCTCACTAAATTTCGTTCTTCTAGGTAAAACCGTTCGTTTGCAGTAACCTTTTCCATTTTAAGTTTTTACTCTGTTTTCTCCTATAAGGATACATGTATTTGAAACTCTAAAACAAACACGGTTTATGGTAGCTCTTTGAAACTTGACACAATAAAGCAGTTTCAAGTTCTATCTCTATGGTTTGTTTGTTATTGATGTAGCCCTAAGCAGAGACTGGCGAGAATCACTTTAAGGGAAAGGGGTTGCCAAGCTTCCAAAAAACTATGAATTGCCTGAAATCTCAGAAAAAACACTTTTTCACCCAATCTTGATGATACTTTCTGGTAATGATCACTACACCAATCCCACTTGACTCACCAAATTTAGTTTTCATAGGTTAAACTGTTCGTTTGCAATAACAGTTTTTATTTTGAGGTTTCACTCTGTTTTCTCCTATACGGATACATGTATTTGTAACTCTAAATCAAACACGGTTTGTGCTAGCTCTTTGAAACTTGACACAATAAAGCAGTTTCCTGTTTTATCCTATGGTTTGTTTGCTGTTAATGTAGCCCTAAGCAGAGACTGGAGAGAATCACTTTCATGGAAAGGAGTTGGCAAGCTTCCAAAAAACTACAAGTTGCCTGAAATCTCAGCAAACACTTTTTAATCCAATCTTGATGATACTTTCAGGTAATGATCAGTACACCATTCCCACTTGGCTCACCAAATTTCGTTCTTCTAGGTGAAACCGTTCGTTTGCAGTAACCATTTTCATTTTGAGGTTTCACTCTGTTTTCTCCTATACAGATACATGTATTTGGAACTCTAAATCAAACAAGGTTTGTGCTAGTTCTTTGAAACTTGACACAGTAAAGCAGTTTTAATTCTATCTCTATCGTTTGTTTGCTGTTGATGTAGCCAAAAGCAAAACTGTCGAGAATCACTTTCATGTAAAGGGCTTGCCAAGCTGCCAAACAACTACGAGTTGCCTGAAATCTCAGCAAACACTTTTTCACCCAATATTGATGATACTTTCAGGTAATGATCAGTACACCACTCCCACTTTGTGCACCAAATTTCGTTCTTCTAGGTGAAACCGTTCGTTTGCAGTAACCGTTTTCATTTTGAGGTTTCACTTTGTTTTCTCCTATACGGATACATGTACTTGGAACTCTAAATCAAACACGGTTTGAGCTAGTTCTTTGAAACTTGACACAGTAAAGCAGTTTCAAGTTTTATCTCTATGGTTTGTTTGCTGTTGATGTAGCCCTAGGTAGAGACTGGCGAGAATCACTTTCATGGAAAGGGGTTGCCAAGCTTCCAAAAAACTACGAGTTGCCTGAAATCTCAGCAAACACTTTTTCACCCAATCTTGATGATACTTTTAGGTAATGATCAGTACACCAATCCCACTTGGCTCACCAAATTTCGTTCTTCTAGGTGAAACCGTTCCTTTGCAGAAACCGTTTTTATTTTGAGGTTTCACGCAGTTTTCTCCTATACGGATACAAGTATTTGGAATTCTAAATCAAACACGGCTTGTGCTAGCCCTTTGAAACTTGACACAATAAAGAAGTTTAAAGTTCTATCTCTATGGTTTGTTTGCTGTTGATGTAGCCCTAAGCAGAGACTGGCGAGAATCACTTTCATGGAAAGGGGTTGCCAAGCTTCCAAAAAACTACGATTTGCCTGAAATCTCAGCAAACACTTTTTCACCCAATCTTGATGATACTTTCAGGTAATGATCAGTACACCAATCCCACTTGGCTCACCAAATTTCGTTCTTCTAGGTGAAACCGTTCGTTTGCAGTACCGTTTTCATTTTGAGGTTTCACTCTGTTTTCTCCTATACGGATACATGTATTTTGAACTCTAAATAAAACACGGTTTGTGCTAGCTTTTTGAAACTTGACACAATAAAGCAGTTTCAAGTTTTATCTCTATGGTTTGTTTGTTATTGATGTAGCCCTAAGCAGAGACTGGCGAGAATCACTTTAATGGAAAGGGGTTGCCAAGCTTCCAAAAATTTACGAGTTGCCTCAAATCTCAGCAAACACTTTTTCACCCAATCTTGATGATACTTTCAGGTAATGATCACTACACCAATCTCACTTGACTCACCAAATTTAGTTTTTCTAGGTTAAATTGTTCGTTTGCAATAACAGTTTTTATTTTGAGATTTCACTCTGTTTTCTCCTATACGGATACATGTATTTGGAACTCTAAATCAAACACGGTTTGTTCTAGCTCTTTGAAACTTAACACAATAAAGCAGTTTCCTGTTCTATCCCTATGGTTTGTTTGCTGTTAATGTAGCCGTAAGCAGAGACTGGAGAGAATCACTTTCATGGAAAGGAGTTGGCAAGCTTCCAAAAACTACAAGTTGCCTGAAATCTCAGCAAACACTTTTTCACCCAATCTTGAAGATACTTTCAAGTAGTGATCAGTACACCATTCCCACTTGGCTCACCAAATTTCGTTCTTCTAGGTGAAACCGTTCGTTTGCAGTAACCATTTTCATTTTGAGGTTTCACTCTGTTTTCTCCTATATAGATACATGTTTTTGGAACTCTAAATCAAACACGGTTTGTGCTAGTTCTTTGAAACGTGACACAGTAAAGCAGTTTTAAGTTCTATCTCTATGGTTTGTTTGCTGTTGATGTAGCCAAAAGCAAAAGTGTCGAGAATCACTTTAATGTAAAGGACTTGCCAAGCTTCCAAACAACTACGAGTTGCCTGAAATCTCAGCAAACACTTTTTCACCCAATTCTGATGAAACTATCAGGTAATGATCAGTACACCAATCCCACTTGGCTCACCATATTTCGTTCTTCTAGGTGAAAACGTTCATTGGCAGTAACCGTTTTCATTTTGAGGTTTCACTCTGTTTTCTCCTATACGAATACATGTATTTGGAACTCTAAATGAAACACGGTTTGTGCTAGGTCTTTGAAACTTGACAAAATAAAGCAGTTTCAAGTTTTAACTCTATGGTTTGTTTGCTGTTGATGTAGCCCTAAGCAGAGACTGGCGAGAATCACTTTCATGGAAAGGGGTCACCAAGCTTCTAAAAAACTACGAGTTGCCTGAAATCTCAGCAAACACTTTTTCACCCAATCTTGATGATACTTTCAGGAAATGATCAATACAACAATCCCACTTGGCTCACCAAATTTTGTTCTTCTAGGTTAAACCGTTCATTTTCAGTAACCGTTTTTATTTTGAGGTTTCACTCTGTTTTCTCCTATACAAATACATGTATTTGGAACTCTAAATCAAACACGGTTTTTGCTAGCTCCTTGAAACTTAACGCAATAAAGCAGTTTCAATTCTATCTCTATCGTTTGTTGCTGTTGATGTAGCCCTAAGCAGATACTGGCGAGAATCACTTTCATGGATAGGGGTTGCCAAGCTTCCAAAAAACTACGCGTTGCCTGAAATGTCAGCAAACACTTTTGCACCAAATCTTGATGATACTTTCAGGTAATGATCAGTACACAAACCCCACTTGGCTCACCAAATTTCGTTCTTCTACCTTAAACCGTTCCTTTGCAGAATTCGTTTATTTTGAGTTTTCACTCTGTGTTCTCCTCTACGGATACATGTATTTGGAACTCTAAATCAAACACTGTTTGTGCCAGCTCTCTGATACTTGACACAGTAAAGCAGTTTCAAGTTCTATCTCTATGGTTTTTTTGCTGTTGATGTAGCCCTAAGCAGAGACTGGCGAGAATCACTTTCATGGAAAGGAGTTGCCAAGCTTCCAAAAAACTACGAGTTGCCTGAAATCTCAGCAAACACTTTTTCACCCAATCTTGATGATACTATCAGGAAATGATCAGTACACCAATCCCACTTGGCTCACCAAATTTCGTTCTTCTAGGTTAAACCGTTCGTTTGAGTAACCGTTTTCATTTTTAGGTTTCACTTTCTTTTCTCCTGTACGGATACATGTATTTGGAACTCTAAATCAAACAAGGTTTGTGCTACCTCTTTGAAACTTGACACAATAAAGCAGTTTCAAATTCTATCTCTATGGTTTGTTTGCTGTTGAGGTAGCCCTAAGCAGAGACTGACGAGAATCACTTTCCATGGGAAGCGGTTGCCAAGATTCCAAAAAACTACGAGTTTTCTGAAATCTCAGCAAACACTTTTTCACCCAATTTGATGATACTTTCAGGTAATGATCAGTACACCAATCCCACTTGGCTCACCAAATTTCGTTCTTCTAGGTGAAACCGTTCGTTTGCAGTACCGTTTTCATTTTGAGGTTTCACTCTGTTTTCTCCTATACGGATACATGTATTTTGAACTCTAAATAAAACACGGTTTGTGCTAGCTTTTTGAAACTTGACACAATAAAGCAGTTTCAAGTTTTATCTCTATGGTTTGTTTGTTATTGATGTAGCCCTAAGCAGAGACTGGCGAGAATCACTTTAATGGAAAGGGGTTGCCAAGCTTCCAAAAATTTACGAGTTGCCTCAAATCTCAGCAAACACTTTTTCACCCAATCTTGATGATACTTTCAGGTAATGATCACTACACCAATCTCACTTGACTCACCAAATTTAGTTTTTCTAGGTTAAATTGTTCGTTTGCAATAACAGTTTTTATTTTGAGATTTCACTCTGTTTTCTCCTATACGGATACATGTATTTGGAACTCTAAATCAAACACGGTTTGTTCTAGCTCTTTGAAACTTAACACAATAAAGCAGTTTCCTGTTCTATCCCTATGGTTTGTTTGCTGTTAATGTAGCCGTAAGCAGAGACTGGAGAGAATCACTTTCATGGAAAGGAGTTGGCAAGCTTCCAAAAACTACAAGTTGCCTGAAATCTCAGCAAACACTTTTTCACCCAATCTTGAAGATACTTTCAAGTAGTGATCAGTACACCATTCCCACTTGGCTCACCAAATTTCGTTCTTCTAGGTGAAACCGTTCGTTTGCAGTAACCATTTTCATTTTGAGGTTTCACTCTGTTTTCTCCTATATAGATACATGTTTTTGGAACTCTAAATCAAACACGGTTTGTGCTAGTTCTTTGAAACGTGACACAGTAAAGCAGTTTTAAGTTCTATCTCTATGGTTTGTTTGCTGTTGATGTAGCCAAAAGCAAAAGTGTCGAGAATCACTTTAATGTAAAGGACTTGCCAAGCTTCCAAACAACTACGAGTTGCCTGAAATCTCAGCAAACACTTTTTCACCCAATTCTGATGAAACTATCAGGTAATGATCAGTACACCAATCCCACTTGGCTCACCATATTTCGTTCTTCTAGGTGAAAACGTTCATTGGCAGTAACCGTTTTCATTTTGAGGTTTCACTCTGTTTTCTCCTATACGAATACATGTATTTGGAACTCTAAATGAAACACGGTTTGTGCTAGGTCTTTGAAACTTGACAAAATAAAGCAGTTTCAAGTTTTATCTCTATGGTTTGTTTGCTGTTGATGTAGCCCTAAGCAGAGACTGGCGAGAATCACTTTCATGGAAAGGGGTCACCAAGCTTCTAAAAAACTACGAGTTGCCTGAAATCTCAGCAAACACTTTTTCACCCAATCTTGATGATACTTTCAGGAAATGATCAATACAACAATCCCACTTGGCTCACCAAATTTTGTTCTTCTAGGTTAAACCGTTCATTTTCAGTAACCGTTTTTATTTTGAGGTTTCACTCTGTTTTCTCCTATACAAATACATGTATTTGGAACTCTAAATCAAACACGGTTTTTGCTAGCTCCTTGAAACTTAACGCAATAAAGCAGTTTCAATTCTATCTCTATCGTTTGTTGCTGTTGATGTAGCCCTAAGCAGATACTGGCGAGAATCACTTTCATGGATAGGGGTTGCCAAGCTTCCAAAAAACTACGCGTTGCCTGAAATGTCAGCAAACACTTTTGCACCAAATCTTGATGATACTTTCAGGTAATGATCAGTACACAAACCCCACTTGGCTCACCAAATTTCGTTCTTCTACCTTAAACCGTTCCTTTGCAGAATTCGTTTATTTTGAGTTTTCACTCTGTGTTCTCCTCTACGGATACATGTATTTTGGAACTCTAAATCAAACACTGTTTGTGCCAGCTCTCTGATACTTGACACAGTAAAGCAGTTTCAAGTTCTATCTCTATGGTTTTTTTGCTGTTGATGTAGCCCTAAGCAGAGACTGGCGAGAATCACTTTCATGGAAAGGAGTTGCCAAGCTTCCAAAAAACTACGAGTTGCCTGACATCTCAGCAAACACTTTTTCACCCAATCTTGATGATACTATCAGGAAATGATCAGTACACCAATCCCACTTGGCTCACCAAATTTCGTTCTTCTAGGTTAAACCGTTCGTTTGAGTAACCGTTTTCATTTTTAGGTTTCACTTTCTTTTCTCCTGTACGGATACATGTATTTGGAACTCTAAATCAAACAAGGTTTGTGCTACCTCTTTGAAACTTGACACAATAAAGCAGTTTCAAATTCTATCTCTATGGTTTGTTTGCTGTTGAGGTAGCCCTAAGCAGAGACTGACGAGAATCACTTTCATGGGAAGCGGTTGCCAAGATTCCAAAAAACTACGAGTTTTCTGAAATCTCAGCAAACACTTTTTCACCCAATTTGATGATACTTTCAGGGAATGATCAGGACACAAATCCCACTTGCCTCACCAAATTTTGTTCTTCTTGGTTAAACTGTTCATTTGCAGTAACCGTTTTCATTTTGAGGTTTCACTCTGTTTTCTCCTCTACGGAAACATGTATTTGGAACTCTAAATCAAACACGGTTTGTGCTAGCTCTTCCAAACTTGACACAATAAAGCAGTTTCAAGTTCTATCTCTATGGTTTGTATGCTGTTGATAATGCCCTAAGCAGAGACAGGCGAGAATCACTTTCATGGAAAGGGTTTGCCAAGCTTCCAAAAAACAAAGAGTTTCCTGAAATCTCAGCAAACACTTTTTCACCCAATCTTGATGATACTTTTAGGAAATGATCAGTACACCAATCCCACGTGGCTCACCAAGTTTTGTTCTTGTAGTTTTAAACCGTTCGTTTGCAGTAACCGTTTCCATTTTGAGGTTTCGCTCTGTTTTGTCCTATATGGATACATGAATTTGGAACTCTAAATCAAACACGCTTTGTGCTAGCTCTTTGAAACTTGACACAATAAAGTAGTTTCAAGTTCTATCTCTATGGTTTGTTTGTTGTTAATGTAGCCCTAAGCAGTGACTGGGGAGAATCACTTTCATGGAAAGGGGTTGCCAAGCTTCTAAAAAACTACGAGTTGCCTGAAATCTCAGCAAACACTTTTTCACCCAATCTTGATGATACTTTCAGGGAATGATCAGTACACCAATCCCACTAGCTCACCAAATTTCTTTGTTCTAGGTTAAATCGTTCGTTTGCAGTAACCATTTTCATTTTGAGGTTTCACTCTGTTTTCTCCTGTATGGATACATGTATTTGGAACTCTAAATCAAACACGGTTTGTGCTAGCTCTTTGAAACTTGACACAATAAAGCAGTTTCAAGTTCTATCTCTATCGTTTGTTTGCTGTTGATGTAGCCCTAAGCAGAGACTGACAAGAATCACTTTCATGGAAAGGGGTTGCCAAGCTTCCGAAAAACTACGAGTTTCCTGTAATCTCAGCAAACACTTTTTCACCTAATCTTCATGATACTTTCAGAAAATGATCAGTACACCAATCCCACTTGGTCACCAAATTTCGTTCTTCTATGTTAAACCGTTCGTTTGCAGTAACCGTTTTTATTTTGAGGTTTCACTCTGTTTTCTCCTCTAAGGATACATGTATCTGGAAGTATAAATCAAACACGGTTTGTGCTAGCTCTTTGAAACTTGACGAAATAAAGCAGTTTCAAGTTCTATCTCTATGGTTTGTTGGCTGTTGATGTAGCCCTAAGCAGAGACTGGCGAGAATCACTTTCATGGAAAGGGGTTGCCAAGCTTCCAAAAAACTACGAGTTGCCTGAAATCTCAGCAAACACTTTTTAACCCAATCTTGATGATACTTTCAGGGAATGATCAGTACACCAATCCAACTAGGCTCACCAAATTTCTGTGTTCTAGGTTAAACCGTTCGTTTGCAGTAACCGTTTTCATTTTGAGGTTTCACTCTGTTTTCTCCTGTATGGATACATGTATTTGGAACTCTAAATCAAACACGGTTTGTGCTAGCATTTTGAAACTTGACACAATAAAGCAGTTACAAGTTCTATCTATATGGTTTGTTTGCTGTTGATGTAGCCCTAAGAAGAGACTGGCGAGAATCACTTTCATGAAAAGGGGTTGCCAAGCTTCCAAAAAACTACGAGTTGCATGATATCTCAGCAAACACTTTTTCACCCAATCTCGATGATACTTTCAGGTACATCAGTACACCAATCCCACTTTGCTCACGAAATTTCGTTCTTGTAGGTTAAACCGTTCGTTTGCAGTAACCGTTTTCATTTTGAGGTTTCACTCTGTTTTCTCCTATAGTGATACATGTATTTAAAACTCTATGTCAAACACGGTTTGTGCTAGCTCTTTGAAACTTGACACAATAAAGAAGTTTCAAGTTCTATTTCTATGGTTTCTTTGCTGTTGATGTAGCCCTAAGCAGAGACTTTTCCAGAATCAATTTCACGGAAATGGGTTGTCAAGCTTCCAAAAAACTACGAGTTGTCTGAAATCTCAGCAAACACTTTTTCACCCAATCTCGATGATACTTTCACGTAATGATCAGTACACCAATTCCACTTGGCTCACCACATTTCTTCCTTCTAGGTTAAACCGTTCGTTTGCAGTAACCGTTTAAATTTTGAGGTTTCACTCTATTTTCTCCTATACAGATAAATGTATTTGGAACTCTAAATAAAACACGGTTTGTGCTAGCTCTTTGAAACTTGACACAATAAAGCAGGTTCAAGTTCTATCACTATAGTTTCTTTGCTGTTGATGTAGCCCTAAGCAGAGACTGGCGAGAATCATTTCCTTGGAAAGGGGTTGCCAAGCTTCAAAAAAACTATATGAAGGCTGAAATCTCAGCACTTTTTCACCCAATCTCGATGATACTTTCAGGTAATGATCAGTACACCAATCCCACTTGGCTCACCAAATTTCGTTCTTCTAGGTTAAACCGTTCGTTTGCAGTAACTGTTTTCATTTTGAGGTTTCACTGTGTTTTCTCCTATAGTGATACATGTATCTAAACTCTATGTCAAAAACGGTTTGTGCTAGCTCTTTGAAACTTGACACAATAAAGCAGTTTAAAGTTCTTTCTCTATGTTTGTTTGCTGTTGATGTAGCCCTAAGCAGAGACTTTCCAGCATCAATTTCATGGAAATGGTTGCCAAGCTTCCAAAAACTACGAGTTTCCTGAAATCTCAGCAAACACTTTTTCACCCAATCTCGATGATACTTTCACGTAATGATCAGTACACCAATCCCACTTGGCTCACCAAATTTCGTTCTTCTAGGTGAAACCCTTCGTTTGCAGTAACCGTTTTCATTTTGAGGTTTCACTCTGTTTACTCTTATATGGATACATGTATTTAAAACTCTAAGTCAAACACGGTTTGTGCTTGCTTTTTGAAACTTGAGAAAATAAGCAGTTTCAAGTTCTATCTCTATGTTTGTTTACTGTTGATGTAGCCCTAAGCAGAGACTGGCGAGATTTACTTTCATTGAAAGGGGTTGCCAAGCTTCCAAAAAACTACCAGTTGCCTGAAATCTCAGCAAACACTTTTTTACCCAATCTTGATGATACTTTCAGGGAATGATCAGTAAACCAATCCCACTTGGCTCACCAAATATCGTTTTTCTAGGTTAAACCGTTCGTTTGCAGTAACCGTTTTTATTTTGAGGTTTCACTTTGTTTTCTCCTATACGGATACATGTATTTGGAACTCTAAATCGTACACGGTTTGTGCTAGCTCTTTGAAACTTGACACAATAAAGCAGTTTCAAGTTCTATCTCTATGGTTTGTTTGCTGTTGATGTAGCCCTAAGCAGAGACTGGCGAGAATCACTTTCATGGAAAGGGCCTGCCAAGCTTCCAAAAAACTGCTTGTTGCCTGAAATCTCAGCAAACACTTTTTCACCCAATCTTGATGATACTTTCAGGTAATGATCAGTACACCAATCCCACTTGGCTCGCCAAATTTCGTTCTTTTAGGTTAAACCCTTCGTTGGCAGTAACCGGTTTCATTTTGAGATTTCACTCTGTTTTCTCCTATAGGGATACATGTATTTGGAACTCTAAATCAAACACGGTTTGTGCTACCTCTTTGAAACTTGACACAATGAAGCAGTTTCAAGTTCTATCTCTATGGTTTGTTTGCTGTTGATGTGACCTAAGCAGAGACTGGCGAGAATCACTTTCATGGAAAGGGCCTGCCAAGCTTCCAAAAAACTACGAGTTGCCTGAAATCTCAGCACACACTTTTTCACCCAATCTTGATGAAACTTTCAGGTAATGATCAGTACACCAATCCCACTTGGCTCGCCAAATTTCGTTCTTCTAGGTTAAACCGTTCGTTGGCAGTAACCGGTTTCATTTTGAGGTTTCACTCTGTTTTCTCCTATAGGAATACATGTATTTGGAACTCTAAATCAAACACGGTTTGTGCTAGCTCTTTGAAACTTGACACAATAAAGCAGTTTCAAGTTCTATCTCTATGGTTTGTTTTCTGTTGATGTAGCCCTAAGCAGAGACTGGTGAGAATCACTATATGGAAAGGGCCTGCCAAGCTTCCAAAAGGTTTCACTCTGTTTTCTCCTATAGGGATACATGTATTTGGAACTCTTAATCAAACACCTTTTGTGCTAGCTCTTTGAAACTTGACACAATAAAGCAGTTTCAAGTTCTATCTCTATGGTTTGTTTGCTGTTGATGTAGCCCTAAGCAGAGACTGGCGAGAATCACTTTCATGGAAAAGGCCTGCCAAGCTTCCAAAAAACTACGAGTTGCCTGAAATCTCAGCAAACACTTTTTCACCCTATCTTGATGATACTTTCAGGTAATGATCAGTACACAAATCCCACTTGGCTCGCCAAATTTCGTTCTTCTAGGTTAAACCGTTCGTTGGCAGTAACCGGTTTCATTTTGAGGTTTCACTCTGTTTTCTCCTATAGGGATACATGTATTTGGAACTCTAAATCAAACACGGTTTGTGCTAGCTCTTTGAAACTTGACACAATAAAGCAGTTTCAAGTTCTATCTCTATGGTTTGTTTGCTGTTGATATAGCCCTAAGCAGAGACTGGCGAGAATCACTTTCATGGAAAGGGCCTGCCAAGCTTCCAAAAAACTACGAGTTTCCTGAAATCTCAGCAAACACTTTTTCACCCAATCTTGATGATACTTTCAGGTAATGATCAGTACACCAATCCCACTTGGCTCGCCAAATTTCGTTCTTTTAGGTTAAACCCTTCGTTGGCAGTAACCGTTTCATTTTGAGGTTTCACTCTGTTTTCTCCTATAGGGATACATGTATTTGGAACTCTAAATAAAACACGGTTTGTGCTAGCTCTTTGAAACTTGACACAATGAAGCAGTTTCAAGTTCTATCTCTATGGTTTGTTTGCTGTTGATGTGACCTAAGCAGAGACTGGCAAGAATCACTTTCATGGAAAGGGCCTGCCAAGCTTCCAAAAAACTACACTCTGTTTTCTCCTATAGGGATACATGTATTTGGAACTCTAAATCAAACACGGTTTGTGCTAGCTCTTGGAAACTTGACACAATAAAGCAGTTTCAAGTTCTATCTCTATGGTTTGTTTGCTGTTGATGTAGCCCTAAGCAGAGACTGGCGAGAATCACTTTCATGGAAAGGGCCTGCCAAGCTTCTGAAAAACTACGAATTGCCTGAAATCTCAGAAAAAATTTTTCACCCAATCTTGATGAAACATTCAGTAATGATCAGTACACCAATCCCACTTGGCTCGCCAATTTTCGTTCTTCTAGGTTAAACCGTCCGTTGGCAGTAACCGGTTTCATTTTGAGGTTTCACTCTGTTTTCTCCTATAGGGATACATGTATTTGGAACTCTAAATCAAACACGGTTTGTGCTAGCTCTTTGAAACTTGACAAAATGAAGCAGTTTCAAGTTCTATATCTATGGTTTGTTTGCTGTTGATGTGACCTAATAGAGACTGGCGAGAATCACTTTCATGGAAAGGGCCTGCCAAGCTTCCAAAAGGTTTCACTCTGTTTTCTCCTATAGGGATACATGTATTTGGAACTCTAAATCAAACACGGTTTGTGCTAGCTCTTTGAAACTTGACACAATGAAGCAGTTTCAAGTTCTATCTCTATGGTTTGTTTGCTGTTGATGTGACCTAAGCAGAGACTGGCGAGAATCACTTTCATGGAAAGGGCCTGCCAAGCTTCCAAAAAACTACGAGTTGCCTGAAATCTCAGCACACACTTTTTCACCCAATCTTGATGAAACTTTCAGGTAATGATCAATACACCAATCTCACTTGGCTCGCCAAATTTCGTACTTCTAGGTTAAACCGTTCGTTGGCAGTAACCGGTTTCATTTTGAGGTTTCACTCTGTTTTCTCCTATAGGTATACATGTATTTGGAACTCTAAATCAAACACGGTTTGTGCTAGCTCTTTGAAACTTGACACAATGAAGCAGTTTCAAGTTCTATCTCTATGGTTTGTTTGCTGTTGATGTGACCTAAGCAGAGACTGGCGAGAATCACTTTCATGGAAAGGGCCTGCCAAGCTTCCAAAAAACTACGAGTTGCCTGAAATCTCAGCACACACTTTTTCACCCAATCTTGATGAAACTTTCAGGTAATGATCAATACACCAATCTCACTTGGCTCGCCAAATTTCGTTCTTCTAGGTTAAACCGTTCGTTGGCAGTAACCGGTTTCATTTTGAGGTTTCACTCTGTTTTCTCCTATAGGTATACATGTATTTGGAACTCTAAATCAAACACGGTTTGTGCTAGCTCTTTGAAACTTGACACAATAAAGCAGTTTCAAGTTCTATCTCTATGGTTTGTTTTCTGTTGATGTAGCCCTAAGCAGAGACTGGTGAGAATCACTTTCATGGAAAGGGCCTGCCAAGCTTCCAAAAAGTTTCACTCTGTTTTCTCCTATAGGGATACATGTATTTGGAACTCTTAATCAAACACGGTTTGTGCTAGCTCTTTGAAACTTGACACAATAAAGCAGTTTCAAGTTCTATCTCTATGGTTTGTTTGCTGTTGATGTAGCCCTAAGCAGAGACTGGCGAGAATCACTTTCATGGAAAGGGCCTGCCAAGCTTCCAAAAAACTACGAGTTGCCTGAAATCTCAGCACACACTTTTTCACCCAATCTTGATAAAACATTCAGTAATGATCAGTACACCAATCCCACTTGGCTCGCCAAATTTCGTTCTTCTAGGTTAAACCGTCCGTTGGCAATAACCGGTTTCAATTTGAGGTTTCACTCTGTTTTCTCCGATAGGGATACTTGTATTTGGAACTCTAAATCAAACACGGTTTGTGCTAGCTCTTTGAAACTTGACACAATGAAGCAGTTTCAAGTTCTATCTCTATGGTTTGTTTGCTGTTGATGTGACCTAAGCAGAGACTGGCGAGAATCACTTTCATGGAAAGGGCCTGCCAAGCTTCCAAAAACTACGAGTTGCCTGAAATCTCAGCACACACTTTTTCACCCAATCTTGATGAAACTTTCAGGTAATGATCAATACACCAATCTCACTTGGCTCGCCAAATTTCGTTCTTCTAGGTTAAACCGTTCGTTGGCAGTAACCGGTTTCATTTTGAGGTTTCACTCTGTTTTCTCCTATAGGTATACATGTATTTGGAACTCTAAATCAAACACGGTTTGTGCTAGCTCTTTGAAACTTGACACAATAAAGCAGTTTCAAGTTCTATCTCTATGGTTTGTTTTCTGTTGATGTAGCCCTAAGCAGAGACTGGTGAGAATCACTTTCATGGAAAGGGCCTGCCAAGCTTCCAAAAAGTTTCACTCTGTTTTCTCCTATAGGGATACATGTATTTGGAACTCTTAATCAAACACGGTTTGTGCTAGCTCTTTGAAACTTGACACAATAAAGCAGTTTCAAGTTCTATCTCTATGGTTTGTTTGCTGTTGATGTAGCCCTAAGCAGAGACTGGCGAGAATCACTTTCATGGAAAGGGCCTGCCAAGCTTCCAAAAAACTACGAGTTGCCTGAAATCTCAGCACACACTTTTTCACCCAATCTTGATAAAACATTCAGTAATGATCAGTACACCAATCCCACTTGGCTCGCCAAATTTCGTTCTTCTAGGTTAAACCGTCCGTTGGCAATAACCGGTTTCAATTTGAGGTTTCACTCTGTTTTCTCCGATAGGGATACTTGTATTTGGAACTCTAAATCAAACACGGTTTGTGCTAGCTCTTTGAAACTTGACACAATAAAGCAGTTTCAAGTTCTATCTCTATGGTTTGTTTGCTATTGATGTAGCCCTAAGCAGAGACTGGCGAGAATCACTTTCATGGAAAGGGCCTGCCAAGCTTCCAAAAAACTACGAGTTGCCAGAAATCTCAGCACACACTTTTTCACCCAATCTTGATGAAATTTTCAGGTAATGATCCGTACACCAATTCCACTTGGCTCGCCAAATTTCGTTCTTCTAGGTTAAACCGTTCGTTGGCAGTAACCGGTTTCATTTTTAGGTTTCACTCTGTTTTCTCCTATAGGGATACATGTATTTGGAACTCTAAATCAAACACGGTTTGTGCTAGCTCTTTGAAACGTGACACAATAAAGCAGTTTCAAGTTCTATCTCTATGGTTTGTTTGCTGTTGATGTAGCCCTAAGCAGAGACTGACGAGAATCACTTTCATGGAAAGGGCCTGCCAAGCTTCTGAAAAACTACGAATTGCCTGAAATCTCAGCAAAAACTTTTTCACCCAATTTTGATGAAACATTCAGTAATGATCAGTACACCAATCCCACTTGGCTCGCCAATTTTCGTTCTTCTAGGTTAAACCGTCCGTTGGCAGTAACCGGTTTCATTTTGAGGTTTCACTCTGTTTTCTCCTATAGGGATACATGTATTTGGAACTCTAAATCAAACACGGTTTGTGCTAGCTCTTTGAAACTTGACACAATGAAGCAGTTTCAAGTTCTATCTCTATGGTTTGTTTGCTGTTGATGTAGCCCTAAGCAGAGACTGGCGAGAATCACTTTCATGGAAAGGGCCTGCCAAGCTTCCAAAAAACTACGAGTTGCCTGAAATCTCAGCAAACACTTTTTCACCCAATCTTGATGAACCTTTCAGGTAATGATCAGTACACCAATCCCACTTGGCTTGCCAAATTTCGTTCTTCTAGGTTAAACAGTTCGTTGGCAGTAACCGGTTTCATTTTGAGGTTTCACTCTGTTTTCTCCTATAGGGATACATGTATTTGGAACTCTAAATCAAACACGGTTTGTGCTAGCTCTTTGAAACTTGACACAATAAAGCAGTTTCAAGTTCTATCTCTATGGTTTGTTTGCTGTTGATGTATCCCTAAGCAGAGACTGGCGAGAATCACTTTCATGGAAAGGGCCTGCCAAGCTTCCAAAAAACTACGAGTTGCCTGAAATCTCAGCACACACTTTTTCACCCAATCTTGATGAAACTTTCAGGTAATGATCAGTACACCAATCCCACTTGTCTTGCCAAATTTTATTCTTCTAGGTTAAAACGTTCGTTGGCAGTAACCGGTTTCATTTTGAGTTTTCACTCTGTTTTCTCCTATAGGGATACATGTATTTGGAACTCTAAATCAAACACGGTGTGTGCTAGCTCTTTGAAACTTGACACAATAAAGCAGTTTCAAGTTCTATCTCTATGGTTTGTTTGCTGTTGATGTAGCCCTAAGCAGAGACTGGCGAGAATCACTTTCATGGAAAGGGCCTGCCAAGCTTCCAAAAAACTACGAGTTGCCTGAAATCTCAGCACACACTTTTTCACCCAATCTTGATGAAACTTTCAGGTAATGATCAGTACACCAATCCCACTTGGCTCGCCAAATTTCGTTCTTCTAGGTTAAACCGTTCGTTGGCAGTAACCGGTTTCATTTTGAGGTTTCACTCTGTTTTCTCCTATAGGGATACATGTATTTGGAACTCTAAATCAAACACGGTTTGTGCTAGCTCTTTGAAACTTGACACAATAAAGCAGTTTCAAGTTCTATCTCTATGGTTTGTTTGCTGTTGATGTAGCCCTAAGCAGAGACTGGCGAGAATCACTTTCATGGAAAGGGCCTGCCAAGCTTCCAAAAAACTACGAGTTGCCTGAAATCTCAGCACACACTTTTTCACCCAATCTTGATGAAACTTTCAGGTAATGATCAGTACTCCAATCCCACTTGGCTCGCCAAATTTCGTTCTTCTAGGTTAAACCGTTCGTTGGCAGTAACCGGTTTCATTTTGAGGTTTCACTCTGTTTTCTCCTATAGGGATACATGTATTTGGAACTCTAAATCAAACACGGTTTGTGCTAGCTCTTTGAAACTTGACACAATAAAGCAGTTTCAAGTTCTATCTCTATGGTGTTTGCTGTTGATGTAGCCCTAAGCAGAGACTGGCGAGAATCACTTTCATGGAAAGGGCCTGCCAAGCTTCCAGAAAACTACGAGTTGCCTGAAATCTCAGCACACACTTTTTCACCCAATCTTGATGAAACTTTCAGGTAATGATCAGTACACCAATCCCACTTGGCTCGCCAAATTTCGTTCTTCTAGGTTAAACCGGTTTCGTTGGCAGTAACCGGTTTCATTTTGATTTTTCACTCTGTTTTCTCCTATAGGGATACATGTATTTGGAACTCTATATCAAACACGGTTTGTGCTAGCTCTTTGAAACTTGACACAATAAAGCAGTTTCAAGTTCTATCTCTATGGTTTGTTTGCTGTTGATGTAGCCCTAAGCAGAGACTGGCGAGAATCACTTTCATGGAAAGGGCCTGCCAAGCTTCCAAAAAACTACGAGTTGCCTGAAATCTTAGCACACACTTTTTCACCCAATCTTGATGATACTTTCAGGAAATGATCAGTACACCAATCCCACTTGGCTTGCCAAATTTCGTTCTTCTAGGTTAAACCGTTCGTTGGCAGTAACCGGTTTCATTTTGAGGTTTCACTCTGTTTTCTCCTATAGGGATACATGTATTTGGAACTCTAAATCAAACACGGTTTGTGCTAGCTCTTTGAAACTTGACACAATAAAGCAGTTTCAAGTTCTATCTCTATGGTTTGTTTGCTGTTGATGTAGCCCTAAGCAGAGACTGGCGAGAATCACTTTCATGGAAAGGGCCTGCCAAGCTTCCAAAAAACTACGAGTTGCCTGAAATCTCAGCAAACACTTTTTCACCCAATCTTGATGAACCTTTCAGGTAATGATCAGTACACCAATCCCACTTGGCTTGCCAAATTTCGTTCTTCTAGGTTAAACAGTTCGTTGGCAGTAACCGGTTTCATTTTGAGGTTTCACTCTGTTTTCTCCTATAGGGATACATGTATTTGGAACTCTAAATCAAACACGGTTTGTGCTAGCTCTTTGAAACTTGACACAATAAAGCAGTTTCAAGTTCTATCTCTATGGTTTGTTTGCTGTTGATGTATCCCTAAGCAGAGACTGGCGAGAATCACTTTCATGGAAAGGGCCTGCCAAGCTTCCAAAAAACTACGAGTTGCCTGAAATCTCAGCACACACTTTTTCACCCAATCTTGATGAAACTTTCAGGTAATGATCAGTACACCAATCCCACTTGGCTTGCCAAATTTTATTCTTCTAGGTTAAAATGTTCGTTGGCAGTAACCGGTTTCATTTTGAGTTTTCACTCTGTTTTCTCCTATAGGGATACATGTATTTGGAACTCTAAATCAAACACGGTTTGTGCTAGCTCTTTGAAACTTGACACAATAAAGCAGCTTCAAGTTCTATCTCTATGGTTTGTTTGCTGTTGATGTAGCCCTAAGCAGAGACTGGCAAGAATCACTTTCATGGAAAGGGCCTGCCAAGCTTCCAAAAAACTATGAGTTGCCTGAAATCTCAGCACACACTTTTTCCCGCAATCTTGATGAAACTGTCAGGTAATGATCAGTACACCAATCCCACTTGGCTCGCCAAATTTCGTTCTTCTAGGTTAAACCGTTCGTTGGCAGTAACCGGTTTCATTTTGAGTTTTCACTCTGTTTTCTCCTATAGGGATACATGTATTTGGAACTCTAAATCAAACACGGTTTGTGCTAGTTCTTTGAAACTTGACACAATAAAGCAGTTTCAAGTTCTATCTCTATGGTTTGTTTGCTGTTGATGTAGCCCTAAGCAGAGACTGGCGAGAATCACTTTCATGGAAAGGGCCTGCCAAGCTTCCAAAAAAGTACGAGTTGCCTGAAATCTCAGCAAACACTTTTTCACCCAATCTTGATGAAACTTTCAGGTAATGATCAGTACTCCAATCCCACTTGGCTCGCCAAATTTCGTTCTTCTAGGTTAAACCGTTCGTTGGCAGTAACCGGTTTCATTTTGAGGTTTCACTCTGTTTTCTCCTATAGGGATACATGTATTTGGAACTCTAAATCAAACACGGTTTGTGCTAGCTCTTTGAAACTTGACACAATAAAGCAGTTTCAAGTTCTATCTCTATGGTTTGTTTGCTGTTGATGTAGCCCTAAGCAGAGACTGGCGAGAATCACTTTCATGGAAAGGGCCTGCCAAGCTTCCAGAAAACTACGAGTTGCCTGAAATCTCAGCACACACTTTTTCACCCAATCTTGATGAAACTTTCAGGTAATGATCAGTACACCAATCCCACTTGGCTCGCCAAATTTCGTTCTTCTAGGTTAAACCGTTCGTTGGCAGTAACCGGTTTCATCTTTAAGTTTCACTCTGTTTTCTCCTATAGGGATACATGTATTTGGAACTCTAAATCAAACACGGTTTGTGCTAGCTCTTTGAAACTTGACACAATAAAGCAGTTTCAAGTTCTATCTGTATGGTTTGTTTGCTGTTGATGTAGCCCTAAGCAGAGACTGGCGAGAATCACTTTCATGGAAAGGGCCTGCCAAGCTTCCAAAAAACTACGAGTTGCCTGAAATCTCAGCACACACTTTTTCACCCAATCTTGATGAAACTTTCAGGTAATGATCAGTACACCAATCCCACTTGGCTCGCCAAATTTCGTTCTTCTAGGTTAAACCGTTCATTGGCAGTAACCACTTTCATTTTGAGGTTTCACTCTGTTTTCTCCTGTAGGGATACATGTATTTGGAACTCTAAATCAAACACGGTTTGTGCTAGCTCTTTGAAACTTGACACAATAAAGCAGTTTCAAGTTCTATCTCTATGGTTTGTTTGCTGTTGATGTAGCCCTAAGCAGAGACTGGCGAGAATCACTTTCATGGAAAGGGCCTGCCAAGCTTCCAAAAAACTACGAGTTGCCTGAAATCTCAGCACACACCTTTTTCACCCAATCTTGATGAAACTTTCAGGTAATGATCAGTACACCAATCCCACTTGGCTCGCCAAATTTCGTTCTTCTAGCTTAAACCGTTCGTTGGCAGTAACCGGTTTCATTTTGAGGTTTCACTCTGTTTTCTCCTATAGGGATACATGTATTTGGAACTCTAAATCAAACACGGTTTGTGCTAGCTCTTTGAAACTTGACACAATAAAGCAGTTTCAAGTTCTATCTCTATGGTTTGTTTGCTGTTGATGTAGCCCTAAGCAGAGACTGGCGAGAATCACTTTCATGGAAAGGGCCTGCCAAGCTTCCAAAAAACTACGAGTTGCCTGAAATCTCAGCACACACTTTTTCACCCAATCTTGATGAAACTTTCAGGTAATGATCAGTACACCAATCCCACTTGGCTTGCCAAATTTTATTCTTCTAGGTTAAAACGTTCGTTGGCAGTAACTGGTTTCATTTTGAGTTTTCACTCTGTTTTCTCCTATAGGGATACATGTATTTGGAACTCTAAATCAAACACGGTTTGTGCTAGCTCTTTGAAACTTGACACAATAAAGCAGCTTCAAGTTCTATCTCTATGGTTTGCTTGCTGTTGATGTAGCCCTAAGCAGAGACTGGCGAGAATCACTTTCATGGAAAGGGCCTGCCAAGCTTCCAAAAAACTATGAGTTGCCTGAAATCTCAGCACACACTTTTTCCCGCAATCTTGATGAAACTGTCAGGTAATGATCAGTACACCAATCCCACTTGGCTCGCCAAATTTTGTTCTTCTAGGTTAAACCGTTCATTGGCAGTAACCGGTTTCATTTTGAGTTTTCACTCTGTTTTCTCCTATAGGGATACATGTATTTGGAACTCTAAATCAAACACGGTTTGTGCTAGCTCTTTGAAACTTGACACAATAAAGCAGTTTCAAGTTCTATCTCTATGGTTTGTTTGCTGTTGATGTAGCCCTAAGCAGAGACTGGCGAGAATCACTTTCATGGAAAGGGCCTGCCAAGCTTCCAAAAAACTACGAGTTGCCTGAAATCTCAGCAAACACTTTTTCACCCAATCTTGATGAAACTTTCAGGTAATGATCAGTACACCAATCCCACTTGGCTCGCCAAAATTCGTTCTTCTAGGTTAAACCGTTCGTGGCAGTAACCGGTTTCATTTTGAGGTTTCACTCTGTTTTCTCCTATAGGGATACATGTATTTGGAACTCTAAATCAAACACGGTTTGTGCTAGCTCTTTGAAACTTGACACAATAAAGCAGTTTCAAGTTCTATCTCTATGGTTTGTTTGCTGTTGATGTAGCCCTAAGCAGAGACTGGCGAGAATCACTTTCATGGAAAGGGCCTGCCAAGCTTCCAGAAAACTACGAGTTGCCTGAAATCTCAGCACACACTTTTTCACCCAATCTTGATGAAACTTTCAGGTAATGATCAGTACACCAATCCCACTTGGCTCGCCAAATTTCGTTCTTCTAGGTTAAACCGTTCGTTGGCAGTAACCGGTTTCATCTTTAAGTTTCACTCTGTTTTCTCCTATAGGGATACATGTATTTGGAACTCTAAATCAAACACGGTTTGTGCTAGCTCTTTGAAACTTGACACAATAAAGCAGTTTCAAGTTCTATCTGTATGGTTTGTTTGCTGTTGATG
>NW_027521537.1:0-74013 GCF_052094955.1 Ictidomys tridecemlineatus
CTCTGCTCTCTGTAACAGGACTTCTGCAACCCAGTCTCCAACCACTGCTCTCTGTAGCAGGCCTTCTGCACTCCTGTCTCTGATACGATTCTTCTCCACACCAGTCTCCAACCTCTGCTCTCTGCAAAAGTCCTTTTGCACAACAGTCTCCAATGTCTGCTCTCGGTAAGATCCCTCTGAATACCAGTCTCCAACCTCTGCTGTCTGCAACAGTCCATCTGCACCCCAGTCTCCAACATCTGCTCTATGCAACAGTCCTTCTACACCCCATTCTCCAAACTCTGCTCTCTGCAATGATCTTTCTAGACCCCATTCTCGAAAGTCTGCTCACTTCATGAGTCCTTCTGTATCTCATTATCCCAACTCTGCTCCCTGTAAGATCCTTCTAAAACAAAGCCTTTAAACTCGGCACACTGTAACAGTCTTTCTGCACAACAGTCTCCAACCTCTGCTCTCTGTAACAGGACTGCTGCAACCCAGTGTTCAAACTCTGCTCTCTGTAGCATCCTTATAAACCCAGTCTCCAAACTCTACTCTCTGTAACAGTCTTTCTGCACAACAGCCTCAAATCTCTTCTTTCTGCAATGATCCTTCTTGACACTAGTATCCAACGTCTGCTCTCTGCAACAGTCTTTCTGCACCCCAATCTCCAACATCTGCTCTCTTTAGCATCCTTCTGAAACCCAGTGTCCAAACTCTAATCTCTGTAACAGTCTTTCTGCACACCAGTCTCAAAACTCTGCTCTCTGCAATGATTCTTCTTAACCCCAGTATCCAATGTCTGCTCTCTGCAACAGTCTTTCTGCACCCCAATCTCCAACATCTGCTCTCTGCAACAGTCATTCTGCACCTCAGTCTGAAAACTCTGCCCTCTGCAACGAACCTTCTGCACCCCAGTTTCCTACCTCTCTGTCTGTAACAGTCCTTCTGCACCTAAGTCTCCCAACTCTGCTCTCTGTGAGATCCTTCTGCAACCCAATATTTAAACTCTGCACTCTGTAACAGTCCTTCTGCACAATAGTCTCCAAATTCAGCTCTTAGTAACAGGACTTCTGCAACCCAGTTTCCAACCACTGATCTCTGTAAAACAGACCTTCTGCACCCCTGTCTCCAAACACTTCTCTCTGCAATGATTCTTCTCCACACCAGTCTCCAACCTCTGCTTTCTGCAACAGTCCTTTTGAACCACAGTCTCCAACGTCTGCTCTCGGTAAGATCCCTCTGAACTTTAGTCTCCAAACTCTGCTCTCTGTAACAGTCATTCTGCAACCCAGTCTCCAACCTCTGCTCTCTGCAACAGTCTTTCTGAACCCCATCTCCAACCTCTGCTCTCTGTAACAGTCCATCTGCACCTCAGTCTCCAACCTCTGCTCTCTGTAAGTTCCTTCAGCAACCCAGTCTAATAACTCTGCTCTCTGTAGCAGGCCTTCTGCACCCCAGTTTCCAACCTCTTCTCTCTGCAACGATCCTTCTGCACCCTAGGCTCCAACCTCTGCTCTCTGCAGTGATGCTACTGCACCCCAGTCTCCAACCACTGATCTCTGCAACAGTCCTTCTGCACCTCAGTCTCCAAATTCTGCTATCTGTAAGATCTTTCTGCACCCCTGTATCCAACCACTGCTCTCTGTAACAGTCCTTCTGCACACGAATCTCCAACCTCTGCTCTCTGTAACAGGAATTCCGCACCTCATTCTCCAACCTCTGCTCTGTGCAACAGTCCTTCTGCACCCCAGTCTCCAACCTCTGCTCTCTACAACAGTCCTTCTACACCCTATTTATTTACATCTACTCTTTACAACAGTTCTTCTGTACCTCAGTCTAAAACTCTGCTCTCTGCAATGACCCTTCTGCACCTAAGTCTCCTACTTCTGCTCTCTGTAACAGTTTTTCTGAACCTAAGTCTCTCAACTCTGCTTTCTGTAAGATCCTTGTGATACCCATTCTTTAAACTCTGCACTCTGTAACAGTCCTTCTGCACAACAGTCTCCAACCCCTGCTCTCTGAAACAGGACTTCTGCAACCCAGTCTTTATCCTCTGCTCTCTGTTACAGGCCTTCTGCACGCCAGTCTCCAACCACTTCTCTCTGCAATGATTCTTCTCCACCCCAGTCTCCAACATCTGCTCTCTACCAAAGTCCTTTGCACCCCAGTCTCCAAACTCTGCTCTCTGTTAGATCCATCTGATCCACAGTCTCCATCCTCTGCTCTCTGTAACAGTCCTTCTGAATTCCAGTCTCCAAACTCTGCACTCTGTAACAGTCCTTCTGCACCTCAGTCTTCAACCTCTGCTCTGTGTAACAGTCCTTCTGCACCCCAGTGTCTCAAATCTGCTCTCTGCAAGAGTTTTTCTGCACCCCAGTCTCAAACATCTGCTCTCTGCCACAGTCTTTCTGCACCACAGTCTCCAATCTCTGCTCCCTGCAATGATCCTTCTGGACCCCTGTCTCCAACGTCTGCTCTCTGCAACAGTCCTTCTGCACCAGTCTTCAACGTCTCTATCTGAAAGATCCTTCTGCACTCAAGTTTCCAAACTCTATTCTCTGTAATATTCCTCTTCCACCCTAGTCTCGAAGCTCTGTCCTCTGCAACACTCCTTCTACTCCCCAGTCTTCGTGATTTGCTCTCTGTAACAGTACTTCTGTACTGCTGTCTCCAACCTCTGTTCTCCATAACGGTCCTTCTTCACCCCAGTCTCCAAACTCTTCTTTTTGTATCAGTCTGTCTGAACCCCAGTCTCCAACTTCTGTTCTCTATTGATCCTTCTGCACCTCAGTCTCCAACCTGTGCTCTATGTAAGAGTCGTTCTGTACCCCAGTCTCCAAACTCTGCTCTCGGTAAAAGTCCTATACCGAAGTCTCAAAACTCTGCTCTCTGTAATGGTGCTTCTGCACCCCAATTTTCAAACTCTGCTTCCTGTAACAGTCCTTCTGCACCTGAGTCTCCAAACTCTGCTCTCTGTAAAAGTCCTTCTACACCTCAGTCTCAAACCTCTGCTCTCTGTAACAGTCCTTCTGCACATCAGTCTGAAACCTCTGGTCTCTGCACGATCCTTCTGAAGCCCAGTCTCCAATATCTGCTCTCTGTAACAGTCCTTCTGTACTGCAGTCACAAAACTCTGCTCTCTATAAGATCCTTCAGCAACCCAGTCTCCAAATACTGCTTTCTGTATCAGTCCTTCTAAACCACAGTCTCCAACCTCTGCTCTCTGTATCTATACTTCTGCACCTCAGCCTCCAAACTGTGCTTTCTGTAACACTCCTTCTGCACCCAAGTGTCCCACCTCTGCTCTCTTTAACAGTCCTTCTATACCACAGTCTCCAAAGTCTGGTCTCTGTAATAATCCTTCTGCACCCCAATTTTCAACCTCTGCTTTCTGTAACAGTTCTTCTGCACCTCAGTCTCCAAACTCTGCTCCTCGAAACAGTCCTTCTACAACGCAGTCTCCAAGCTCTGCTCTCTATAACAGTACTTCTGCACGTGATTCTGAAACCTCTGCTCTCCATGATCCTTCTGCACCCCAGTCTCCAACCTCTTCTCTCTGCAATGATTCTTCTCCACCCAAGTCTCTGACATCTGCTCTCTGCAACAGTCCTTTTGCACCCCAGTCTCCAAACTCTGCTCCCTGTAAGATCCATCTGAACCCAGTCTCCAAACTCTGCTCTTTGTAACAGTCCATCTGCACCCCAGTCTCTAAATTATGCTCTGTGCAATAGTCCTTCTGCACCCGAGTCATCAACATCTGCTCTCTGCAAGAGTCCTTCTGCACCCCAGTCTCCAAACTCTGCTCTCTGCAACGATCCTTCTGGACCCCAGTCTCCAACGTCTGCTCTCTGGAACAATCCTTGTGCACCATAGTCTCCAACGTCTGCTATGTGTAAGATCCTTCTGTACTCCAGTGTCCAAACTCTGCTCTCTGTAACATTTCCTCTCCACTGCAGTCTCCAACCTCTGTCCTCTGCAACAGTCCTTCTGCTCCCCAGTCTCCAAGATCTGCTCTCTCTAACAGTAATTCTGTACCGCAGTCTCCAACCTCTTCTCTCTGGAACAGTCCTTCTACAACCCAATTTCCAACCTCCACTTTCTGTAACAGTCCTACTGCACTTCAGTCTCCAAACTCTGCTCTCTGTAACAGTCTTTCTACACCTCAGTTTCCAAACTGTACTCTCTGTAACAGTCCTTCTGCACACCAGTCTCCAAACTCTGCTCTGTGTATCTGTCCTTCTGCAACTCAGTCTCCAACCTCTGCTCTCTGTAACAGTCCATCTGCACCCCAATCTCTAAAATCTGCTCTCTGAAAGAGTCCTTCTGCACCCCAGTCTCCAACCTCTACTCTCTGTAACAGTACTTCTGTACTGCAGTTTCCAAACTCTTCTCACTGTAACGGTCCTTCTGCAACCCAGTCTCCAAACTCTACTTTCTGTATCAGTCCTTCAGCACCCCAGGCTTCAAACTCTGCTCTCTGTAACAGTCCTTCTGCACCTCAGTCTCCACCATCTGCTCTCTACAACATTCCTTCTCCACCCCAGTCTCCAACCTATGCTCTTTGCAAAAGTCCTTCTGCACCCCAGACTCCAACCTCTGCTCTCTGTAAAGGTCCTTCTGCACCCCAGTCTTCACACTCTGCTTCCTGTATCAGTTTTTCTGCACCCCAGTTTCCAATTTCTGCTCTCTGTAACAGTTTTTCTGCACTTCAGTCTCCAACCTCTGCTCTCTTCAACAGTCCTTCTGCAGCCCAGTCTCAGACCTCTGCTCTCTGCAACAGTCATACTACACCCAAGTCACCAACCTCTACTCTCTGCAGTGATCCTTCTGCACCCCAGTCTCCAACGTCTGCTCTATGGTTCAGTCCTTCTGCACCACAGCCTCCAACCTCTGGTCTCAATAAGATTCTTCTGCAACCCAGTTTCCAAACTCTACTCTCTGTGACATTCCTTCTGCACCCCAGTCTCCAACCTCTACTCTCTGTAACAGTCCTTCTGTTTCACATTCTCCAAACTCTGCTTTCTGCAACTGTCCTTCTGCACGTCAGGCTCCAACCTCTGCTTTCTGCAAAAGTCCTTTTGCAAACCAGTCTCCAAACTCTGCTCTCTGCAACATTTCTTCTTCACCCCATTCTCAAAACTGTGCTCACTGTAACTGTGCTTCTGCACCCCACTCTCGAACACCTGCTCTGTGTAACAGTCCTTCTGTACTGCAGTCTCCAACCTCTGCTCACTGTAACTGTCCTCTTGCACCCAAGACACCAACCTCTGCTTTCTGTATCAGTCCTTCTGGACTCAAGTCTCCAAACTTGGCTCACTGTAACAGCACTTATAAACTTCAGTCTTGAAATTCTGCTCTTTGCAACATTCCTTCTGTATCTAAATCTACAAACTCTGCTCTCTGCAACAGTCTTTCTACACCCAAGTCTTTAACCTCTGCTTCTCAACAGTCCTTCTGCACCTCAGTCTCCAAATTCTGCTCTTTTGCATTGGTCCTTGTGCACTCCTGTTTCCAAACTTTTCTCTCTTTAACAGGCCTTCTGGATCCAAATCTCCAAACATCTGCTCTGTGCAACGGTCCTTCTGCACCCCTTCTCCAAACTCTGCTCTCTGTAACAGGCTTTCTGCACCCCAGTCTCCAACATCTCCTCTCTGAAACAGTCCTTCTGCACACAAGTCTCCAACATCTGCTCTCTGCAACAGCCCCTCTGCACCCCAGTCTCCAACATCTGCTCTCTGAATTTGTCCTTCTGCACCTCAGTTTGAAAACTCTGCTCTCTTCCACGATCCTTCTGCACCCCAGTCTTCAAACTCTGTTCTCTGCAACAGTCCTTCTGCATCCCAGTCTCCAAGCTCTGCTCTCTGTAACAGTCCTTCTGCACTTAAGTCTCCAAATTCTGCTCTCTGCAACAGTCCTTCTGCAACCCATTCTCCAACCTCTGCTGTCTGCAACAATCATTCTGCACCCCAGAATCCAACATCTGATTTCTGTATCAGTCTTGCACCCCAATCTCCAAAATCTGCTCTCTGTAACAGTCCTTCTTCAACTTAGTCTTCAACATCTGCTCACTGCAACGATCTTTCTTAACCACAGACTCCAAACTCTTCTCTCTACAATGATCCTTCTGCACCCAAGTCTCCAAACTCTGCTCTCTGCAACAGTGCTTCTGTACCCCAGTCCCCATCCTCAGCTCTCTGAAAGATCCTTCTGCACCCAGGTCTCCAAACTCTACTCTCTGTAACAGTCCTTCTGCAGCTTAGTCTCCAACCTATGCTCTCTGTAAAACTCCTTCTGCACGTCATTCTCCAACCTCTGCTCTCTGTAAGGTCCTTCTACTACCCAGTCTCCAAACTCTGCTTTCTTTAACAGTCCTTATGCACCCCAGTCTCCAAACTTTTCTCTCTTTAACAGGCCATTTGCATCCAAATCTCCAACATCTGCTCTGTGCAAGGGTCCTTCTGCACCCCAGTCTCCAACCTCTGCTTTCTGTATCAGTCCTTCTGCACCCCAGTCTACAACCTCTGCTCTCGGTAACAGTCCTTCTGCACCTCATATCCAAACTCTGCTATCTGCAACAGTCCTTATGCGCTCCAGTCTCCAACATCTGCTGTCTGCAAAATTCCTTCTGCACCCCAGTCTGCACGTGTGCTGTGTGTAACAGTCTTTCTGCAGCCAAGTCTCCACCTCTGCTCTCTGCAATGATCCTTCTGTACCTCAGGCTTAAAACTCTGTTCTCTGCAACAGTCCTTCTGTACACCAGTCTCCAAACTCTGTTCTGTGTAACAGTCCTTCTCCACGTCAGTCTTCAACCTCTGCTCTCTGCAAGAGTCCTTCTGAACCCCAGTCTCCAACATCTGCTCTCTAAACAGTTTTTCAGCACTTCAGTCTCCAAAATCTGCTCTCTGCAACAGTCCTTCTGAACTCCAGTGTCCAAACTCTTCACTCTGCAACAAACCTTCTGCACCCCAGTCTCCAACCTCTGCTCTCTGAAAGATCCTTCTGACCCCAGTTTTCAAACTCTGCTCTCTGTAATATTCCTTCTCCACGCCAGTTTACAACTTCTGCTTTTTGCAACGGTCCTGCTGCATCCCAGTCTCCAACCTCTGTACACTGCAGCACTCCTTATGCTCCCCAGTCTCCAAACTCTGCTCTCTGTAACAGTCCTTCTGTACTGCAGTCTCCAAACTGTGCTCTGTAAAGGTTATTTTTTATGCCAGTCTCCAACCTCTGCTTTTTTTGTCTGTCCATCTGAACCTCAGTCTCCAAGCTCTGCTCTCTGTAAAAGTCCTTCTGCAACCCATTATCCAACTTCTGCTCTCTGCAACAGTCCTTCTGACCAACAGTATCCAACATATGCTCTCTGAAAAAGTCCTTTTGTACCCTAGTCTCCAATCTCTGCTCTCTGCAACAGTTTTTATGTACTGCAGTCTCCAACTTCTGCTCTCTTCAACAAACCTTGTGCACCCCAGTCTCCAACATCTGCTCTCTGCAAAACTCCTTCTGAAACTCAGTCTGAGAATTTTGCTTTCTGCAACAATCCTTCTGCACCCCAGACTTCAACATCTGCTCTCTCTAACAATCCTTATGCAACTCAGTCTCCAAACTCTGCACTATTTAAGATCCTTGTGTAACACAGTCTCCAAAATTTGCTCCCTGTGATAGTCCTTCTGCACCTCAGTCTCTAACCTATGCTCTCTGTAACAGTCGATCTACACCTCAGTCTGAAACCTCTTCTCTCTACACGATCCATCTGAATCCCAGTCTCCAACCACTGCTCTCTGTAACAGTCCTCCTGCACCTCAGTCTCCAAACTCTGCTCTCTGTAAGATACTTCTGCCACCCAGTCTCCTAACTTTGCTTTCTATAACAATCTTTCTGCACCCCAGTCTTCAACCTCTGCTGTATTTAACAGGCCTTCTGCACCCCAGTCTCCAAACTCTGCTCTCTGTAACAGGCCTTCTGAACCCCAGTCTCCAAACTCTTCTGTCTGCAACAATTATTCTACACCTCAGTCTCCAACATCTGCTCTCTGGAGGATGCTTCTGCAACCCAGTCTTCCAACTCTGCCCTCTCTAACAGTCCTTCTGCACCCCTTCTCCCAACTCTCCTTCCCGTAAGAGGCCCTCTGCACCCCCGTCCAATGTTTATTCTCTATAACAAGACTTCTGCACCCCAGTCTCCAACCACTGCTCTCTGCAACAGTCCTTCTGCACCCCAGTCTCCAACCTGTGGTCTCTGCAACAGTGCTTCTGCACCTCAGTCTTAAAACGCTGTTCTCTGCTACGATTCTTTTGCACATCAATCTCCAACCTCTCCTCTCTGAAACGATCCTTCTGCACCCCAGTCTCCAACTTCTACTCTCTGTAATAGTCCTTCTGCACCATATTCTGAAACCTCTGCTCTTCGTTACAGTTTTTTTATACCACAGTCTCCAACCTCTGCTCTCTGTAAAAATCCTTCTGCACCCCAGTCTCCAACCTCTGCTCTCTTTAACAGTTCTTCTGAACCTCAGTCTTCAACTTCTACTCTCTGTAACAGTCCTTCTGCACCTGGGTGCCCAACATCTGCTCTCTGTTAGATCCTACTTCAACCCAGTATCCAAACTCTGTAATCTGTAACAGTCCTTCTGAAGCCCTTCGCCACACTCTGCTCTCCGTAACAGGCCTTCTGCACCCCAGTCTTCAAACTCTGCTCTTTGTAACAGTTCTTCTGAACCTCAGTCTTCAACTTCTACACTCTGTAACAGTCCTTCTGCACCTGGGTCCCCAACATCTGCTCTCTGTTAGATCCTTTTTCAACCCAGTATCCAAACTCTGTAAGCTGTAACAGTCCTTCTGGAGCCCTTCTCCACCCTCTGCTCTCCGTAGAAGGCCTTCTGCACCCCAGTCTTCAAACTCTGCTCTCTGTAACAGTTCTTCTGAACCTCAGTCTTCAACTTCTACACTCTGTAACAGTCCTTCTGCACCTGGGTCCCCAACATCTGCTCTCTGTTAGATCCTTTTTCAACCCAGTATCCAAACTCTGTAAGCTGTAACAGTCCTTCTGGAGCCCTTCTCCACCCTCTGCTCTCCGTAGAAGGCCTTCTGCACCCCAGTCTCTAACCTCTGCTCTCTCTAACAGTCTTTTTGGACCTCAGTCTCCAACCTGTCCTCTCTGCAAAAATCCTTCTGCACCCCAGTCTCAAATGTCTCCTCTCCTCAACAGTCCTTCTGCACCTCAGTCTCCAAATTCTGCTCTTGGCGACAGTCCTTGTTCACCCAAGTCTCAAGCCTCTGCTCTCTGCAACAGTCCTTCTACACCCCAGTCTTCAACCTCTTCTCTGTGTAACAGTTCTTCTGCACCCGAGTCTCCAACCTCTGCTCTCTGTAACAATCCTTCTGCACCCCAGTCTCCAACCTCTGCTCTCTGTAACAGTCCTTCTGCACCGTATTCTGAAACCTCTGCTCTCTGTTACAGTCTTTCTATACCGCAGTCTCCAACCTCTGCTCTCTGTAACAATCCTTCTGCACCCCAGTCTCAAACCTCTGCTCTCTGTAACAGTCCTGCTGCAACTCAGTCTCCAAGCTCTTCTCTCTGTAACAGTCCTTCTGTACCTCAGTCTGAAACTTCTGCTCTCTGCACAATCCTTCTGCACCCCAGTCTCTTATCACTGCTCTCTGTAACATTCGTCCTGCACCACAGTCACCAACCACTGCTCTCTGTAAGATCCTTCTTCAACCCAGCCTCAAAACTCTGCTCTCTATAACAGTCCTTCTGCAACTCAGTCTCCAACCTCTGCTCTCTGTAGCAGGCCTTATGCACCCCAGTCTCTAAACTCTGCTCTCTGTAACAGTCCTTCTGCACGCCAGTCTGCAACCTCTGCTTTCTGTATCAGTCTTCTTCACCCCAGTCTCACACATCTGCTTTTTGTGTCATAATTCTTCACCCCACTTTCCAACGATTGCTCTGTATAACAATCCTTCTGCATCTCAGTCTCCAACCTCTGCTCTCTGAAACAGTCCATCTGCACCCCAGTCTCCAAACTCTTCTTTCTGCAACATTCCTTCTGCACCCCAGTCTCCAACCTGTGCTCTCTTTAACAGTCCTTCTGCACCGCAGTCTCCCACCTCTTCTCTCTGTAATGATCCTTCTGCAGCCCAGTCTCCACCTCTGCTCTCTTCAAGGATTCTTCCGCAACTCAGTCTCCAACTTCTGCTCTCTTCAACGATCCTTCTGCACCCCAGATTACACCTCTGCTCTCTGTAACTATTTTTCTGCACCTCTGTCTCCAACCTCTGCTCTCTGCAACCGTCGTTCTGCACCCCTGTCTCCAACCTCTGCTCTCTGCACCGATCCTTTTGCACCCCAGTCTCCAACATCTGCTCTCTGCAACAGTCCTTCTGCACCCCAGTCTCCAATGTCTCCTCACCTTAACATTCCTTCTGCACCCCAGTCTCAAACCTCATTCTCTGTAAGGTCCTTCAGCACCCCAGTTTCCAAACTCTGCTCTCTGTAACATTCTTCTCCAACCCAGTCTACACCTCTGCTTTCCTCAATGGTCCTGCTGCAACCCAGTCTACAACATCTGTTCTCTGCAACAGTCCTTCTACTTTCCAGTCTCAAACCTCTGATCTCTGTAACAGTCCTGCTGTACCGCAGTCTCCAACCTCTTCTCTCTCTAAAGGTCCTTCTGCACCCCAGTCTCAAACCTCTGCTTTCTTTATAAGTCCTCCTGAACCACAGATTCCAACCTCTGCTTTCTGTAATAGTCCTTCTGCACCTTTGTTTCTAACCTCTGAACTCTGAAACCTTACTTCTGCACTTCATTCTCTAACCTCTGCTCTCTGTAAAAGTCCTTCTGCACCCGATTCTCTAACCTCTGCTCTCTGCAACAGTCCTTCTGTACTACAGTCTCCAACCTCTGCTCTCTGTAACGGTTCTTCTGCACCCCAGTATCAACCTCTGCTTTCTGTATCAGTACTTCTGCACCCCAGTCTCCAATCTTTGCTCTCTGTAACATTTCTTTCTTCACCTCAGTCTGCAACCTCTGCTCTGTGGGACAGTTCTTCTGCACCCCAGTCTCCAAACTCTGCTCTCAGCAACATTTCTTCTGAACCCCAGTCCTCAAACATCTGCACTCTGAAACAATTCTTCTAAAAACCATTCTCCAACCTCTGCTCTCTTTAACAGTTTTCCTGTATGGCAGTTTTCGAACTCTCCTCTCTGCAATGGTCCTTCTGAACCATAGTCTCCAACCTCTGCTTTCTCTATCAGTCCTTCTGAACCACAGTCTCCAAACTCTGCTCTCTGTAACAGTTATTCTGCACCTCAGTCTCCAAATTCTGCTCTCTTCAACAGTCCTCTGCATCCAAGGCTCCAACACCTGCACCCTGCAACAGTCCTTCTTCACCTCATTCTCCCACCTCTGCAATTTGCAACAGTCTTTCTGGACCCCATTCTCAAAACTCTTCTCTCTGTAACAATCCTTCTGCACCTCTGTCTCCACCTCTGCTCTCTGCAATGGTCCTTTTTGCACCTCAGTCTCCAACCTTCACTCTCTGTAACAGTCCTTCTGCACCTCAGTCTACAACCTCTGCTCTCTGTAAGATCCTTCTGCAACCCAAGTCTCCAAACTCTTCCATCTGTAACAGTCGTTCTGCATCCTTTCACCAAACGCTGCTCTCTATAACAGGCCTTCTGCACCGCAGTCTCCAAACACTGTTCCCTGTAACAGTCCTTCTGCACCCCAGTCTCAAACCTCTTCTCTCTGCAAAGATTCTTCTGCACCCCAGTCTCCAACATCTTTAATCTCCAACAGTCCTTCTGCACCTCTGTCTGAAAACTCGGTTCTCTGCAACAATTGTTCTGCACCCCAGTCTCCAAACTCTTCTCTCTAAAACAGTGTTGTTCCACCTCAGTCTCCAACCTCTGCTCTGAGTAAGATCCTTCTGCGACCCTGTCTCCAAACTCTGCTCTCTGTAACAGTCCTTCTACACCCCAGTCTTCAAACTCTGCTCTCTGCCACAGTCTTTCTAAACCCCAGTATCCAACCTCTGCTCTCTGCAACAGTCCTTCTGCACCCCAGCATCCAACTTCTGTTCTCTGTAACAATCTTTCTGCACCTCAGTTTCCAATCTCTGACCTCTGCAATGGTCCTATTGCACCCCAGTCTCTAGCCTTTGCTCTCTGCAACGATCCTTCTGAACCCCAGTCCCCAACATCTGCTCTCTGCAACAGTCCTTGTGTACATTAGTCTGAAAACTCTGATCTCTGCAAGGATCTTTGTGCAACACAGTCTCTAAACTCTGCTTTCTGTAACAGTCTTTCTGCAACTCAGTCTCCAATCTCTGCTCTCTGTAACAGTCTATCTGAACCCCAGTCTCCAACCTCTGCTCTCTGTAAGATCCTTCTACACCCCAGTTTCCAAACTCTGCTCTCTATAACATTCCTTCTCCACCCCAGTCTCCAACCTCTGCACGCTGCAACGGTCCTTCTGCACCACAGTCTTCAACCTCTGGTCTCTGCAACAGTCCTTCTGCACCCCAGTATCCAAACTCTGCTCTGGGTACATTTCCTCTGCACCTCAGTCTTCAACCTCTGCTTTATGTAAGATCTTTCTGCAACAAAGTCTCGAAACTCTGCTCTCTGAAACAGTCTTTATGCACCCCAGTCTCAAACCTCTGCTCTGTGCAACAGTTCATCTTCACCACAGTCTCCTACCTCTGCACTGTGAACGATCCTTCTGCACCCCAGGCTCCAAACTCTGATCTCCGTAACAGTCCTTCTTCACTGCAATCTCCAACCTCTGCTCTCTGTAACAGTCCTTCTGTTCCTCAGACTCCAACATCTGCTCTCTGCAACGGTCCTTCTGCACCCCATTCTCCAACCTCTGTTGTCTGCAAGAGTCCTTCAGCATTTCAGTCTCCAACCTCTGCTCCCTGCAAAAATCCTTCTGAACCCCAGTCTCCAACCATTGCTCTCAGTATCATTTCTTCTGCACCTCAGTCTCCAACCTCTGCTCTATGTAAGATCCTTCTGACACAGTCTCCAAACTCTGCTCTCTGTAACATTCCTTCTGCACCCAAGTCTCTAACCTCTGCTCTCTGTAAAAATCTTTCTGCAACTCAATCTCCAAACTCTGCTCTCTGTAACAGTCTATCTGCACCTCAGTCTGACACCTCTGCTCTTTGTAAGATCCTTCTGGAACTCAGTCTCCAAACTCTGCTCTCTATATAAGTCTTTCTGCACCCCAGTCTCCAACCTCTCCTCTCTGTAACAGGCCTTCTGCACGCCAGTCTCCAAACTCTGCTCTCTGTAGCAGGCCTTCTGCACTCCAGTCTCCAAGCTCTACTCTCTGCAACTATCCTTCTGCACCCCAGTCTCCAACCTCTGCTCTCTTAAATGATCCTACTGCACCCAAGTCTAAAACCTCTGATCTCTGCAACAGTCCTTCTGCAACTCAGTCTTCAACTTCTGCTCTCTGTAAGATCCTGCTGCACCCCTGACTGCAATCTCTGCTTATTGCAACGATCCTTCTGCACCCCAGTGTCCAACATCTTCTCTATGTAACAAAATTTTGCACCTCAGTCTCCAACCTCTGCTCTCTGCAACAGTCCTTTGGCACCCCAGTCTGCAACTTATGCTCTCTCTAAGAGTCCTTCTGCAATGCACTCTGCAACATCTGCTCTCTGCAACATTCCTTCTGCAGCCCAGTCTCCATCCTCTGCTCTCTGCAACAATCCTTCTGCACCCCAGTCTCCAACCTCTGCTCTCTGTAAAAATCCTTCTGCAAATCAGTCTCCAAACTCTGTTTTCTGCAATGGTCCTTCTACACCTCAGTCTCCAACCTCTAGTCTCTGTAGCAGTCCTTCTGCACTTCACTCTCTAACCTCTGCTCTCTGTAGATCCTTCTAAAACCCAGTCTATAATCTCTGCTCTATGTATCTATTATTCTGCACCTCAGTCTCCAACCTCTGCTCTCTGTTACAGTTTTTATATACTGCAGTCTCCAAACTCTGGTCTCTGTTACGGTCCTTCTGCACCCCAATTTCCAACCACTTCTTTTTATAACAGTCCTTCTACACCCCAGTCTCCAAACTCTGCTCTCTGTAACAGTCCTTCTACACCTCAGTCTCCAACCTCTGCTTTCAGTAACAGTTCTTCTGCACCTCAGTCTGACACCTCTGTTCTCTGCACGATCCTTCTGCACCCCAGTCTCCAAACACTGCTCTCTGTATCAGTCCACCTGCACCTAGTCCCCAAACTCTGCTCTCTGAAAGATTCTTCAGCAACCCGGTCTCCATACTCTGCTCTCTATAACAGGCCTTCTGCACCCCGGTCTCCAAACTCTCCTCTATAAAACAGGCCTTCTGCACGCCAGTCTCTACAATCTGCTCTCTGCAACAGTCCTTATCCACCCCAGTCTCCAACATCTGCTCTCTGCAACAGTCTTTCTGCACCCCAGTCTCCAAACTCTGCTCTCTGCAACGAACCTTCTGGACCCCAGTCTCCAACGTCTGCTCTCTGCAACATTCCATCGGCAATACAGTCTTTAACATCTGCTCTCTGTAAGATCCTTCTGCACTCCAGTTTTCAAACTCTGCTCTCTGTAAAATTTCTTTTCCACCCCAGTCTCAAACCTCTGTCCTCTGCAACAGTCCTTCTGCTCCACAGTCTCTGAGATCTGCTCTCTGTAACAGACCTTATGTACCAGAGTTTCCAACCTCTGTTCTCTCTAATGGTCTTTCTGCAACCCAGTGTCCAACCTCTGCTTTTTGAATGAGTCCTTCTGAACCCCAGTCTCCAACCTCTGCTCTTTGTATTTATCCTTCTGCACCTCAGTCTTCACCCTGTGCTTTCTGTAACAGTCCTTCTGCAAGTCAGTCTCTAAACTCTGCTCTCTGTAACAGTCCTTCTAAACCTCAGTCTCCAAACTCTACTCTCTGTAACAGTACTTCTGCACCTCAGTCTGAAACCTCTGCTCTCCACGATTATTCTGCACCCCATTCTCCAACTACTGCTGTTTGTAACAGTCCACCTGCACCTCAGTCTCTAACATCTGCTCTCTGTAAGTTCCTTCAGCAAACCAGTCTCCAAACTCTGCTCTCTGTAACAGTTTTTCTGCACCCCAGTCTCAAACCTTTCCTCTCTGTAACAGGCCTTCTTCACTCCAGTCTCGAAAATCTGCTCCCTATAGAAGGCCTACTGCACCCCACTCTCCATTCTCTGCTCTATGCAACAATCCTGCACACCAGTATCCAACATTTGCTCTCTGCAATGATCCTACTGCACCCCAGTTTCCAACCTCTGATCTCTGCAACAGTCTTTCTGCACTTCAGTCTCCAAATTGTGCTCTCTGTAAGATCTTTCTGATCCCCTGTCTCCAAACTCTGCTCTCTGTAACAGTCCTTCTGATCTCTGCAACAGTCCTCCTGCACCTCAGTCTCAAAATTGTACTCTCTGTAAGATCTTTCTGCACCCATGTCTCCAAACTCTGCTCTCTGTAACAGTCCTTCTGCACCCCAGTCTCCAACCTCTGCTCTCTGCAAGAGTAATTCTGCACCCCAGTCTCCAAACGCTACTCTCTGCAACAGTCCTTCTGCACCCTAGTTACCAACATCTGCTCTCTGTAACTGTATTTCTGCACCCCAGACTCCAATCTCTGCTTTCTGTATCAGTCCTTCTGTACCCCAGTTTCCAAACTCTGCTCTCTGTAAGAGTACTTCTACACCTCAGTCTTCAACCTCTGATCTCTGCAACAGTCCTCCTGCACCTCAGTCTCCAAATTGTACTCTCTGTAAGATCTTTCTGCACCCATGTCTCCAAACTCTGCTCTCTGTAACAGTCCTTCTGCACCCCAGTCTCCAAACTCTGCTCTCCGCAAGAGTCATTCTGCACCCCAGTCTCCAAACGCTGCTCTCTGCAACAGTCCTTCTGCACCCTAGTTACCAACATCTGCTCTCTGTAATGGTATTTCTGCACCCCAGACTCCAATCTCTGCTTTCTGTATCAGTCCTTCTGTACCCATTTTCCAAACTCTGCTCTCTGTAAGAGTCCTTCTACACCTCAGTCTTCAACCTCTGATCTCTGCAACAGTCCTCCTGCACCTCAGTCTCCAAATTGTACTCTCTGTAAGATCTTTCTGCACCCATGTCTCCAAACTCTGCTCTCTGTAACAGTCCTTCTGCACCCCAGTCTCCAAACTCTGCTCCCCGCAAGAGTCATTCTGCACCCCAGTCTCCAAACGCTGCTCTCTGCAACAGTCCTTCTGCACCCTAGTTACCAACATCTGCTCTCTGTAATGGTATTTCTGCACCCCAGACTCCAATCTCTGCTTTCTGTATCAGTCCTTCTGTACCCAGTTTCCAAACTCTGCTCTCTGTAAGAGTCCTTCTACACCTCAGTCTTCAACCTCTGATCTCTGCAACAGTCCTTCTGCAACTCAGTCTCCAAATTCTGCTTTCTGTAAGATCCTTAGCCACCCCTGTATTAAACCTCTGCTCTTTGAAACTGTCCTCCTTCCCCTGAGTCTCCAAACTTTGCTCTCTGTAACAGGACTTCCGCACCTAAGTCTCCAACCTCTACTCTCATCAATAGTCCTTCTGAACCCTAGTCTCCAACCTCTGCTTTCTACAACAGTCTTTCTGCACGCCAGCCTCTAACATCTGCTCTCTGCAACAGTCATTCTGCACCTTAGTCTGAAAACTCTGCTCTGTGCAACGACCCTTCTGCACCCCATTCTCCTACCTCTGCTCTCTGTCACAGTCTTTCTGCACCTCAGTTTCCCAACTCTGCCCTCTATTTGATCTTTCTGCAACCCAGCCTTTAAACTCTGCACTCTGTAACAGTCCTTCTGCACAATAGTCTCCAACCTCTGCTCTCTGTAACAGGACTTCTGCAACCCAGTCTCCAACCTCTGCTCTGTGTAACAGGCCTTCTACACCCCAGTCTCCAACCTCTTCTCTGTGCAATGATTCGTCTCGACCACAGTCTTCAACATCTGGTCTCTACAACAGTTCTTTTGCACCCCAGTCTCCAAACTCTGCTCTCTGTAAGATCCATCTGAACCCCAGTCTCCAACCTCTGCTCTCTGTAAAAGTCCTTCTGCTCCCCAGTCTCCAAACTTCGCTCTCTGTAGCAGTCCTTTTGCACCCCAATCTACAAAATCTGCTCTCTGTAACAGTCTTTCTGCACCTCATTCTCCAACCTATTCTCTCTGCAACAGTCTTTCTGCTCCCCAGTCTCCGAGATCTGCTCTCTGTTACAGTCCTTCTGTACCACAGTGTCCAAACTCTGCTCTCTGTTTCGGTTTTTCTACACCCCTGTCTCCAAACTCTGCTTTCTGTATCAGCCTGTCTGAACCCCAGTCTCCAACATCTGTTCTCTGTATCCATCCTTCTGCACCTCAGTCTCCAACTTGTGCTCTCTGTGAGAGTCCTTCTGCATCCCAGTCTCCAACCTCTGCTCTCCATAACAGGCCTAAACCGCAGTGTCCAAACTCTGCTCACTTTAATGGTCCTTCTGCACGCCAATTTTGAACCTCTGCTTCCTGTAACAGTCCTTCTACACCTCAGACTGAAACCTCTGCTCTCTGAATGATCCTTCTGCACCCTAGTCTCCAACCACTGCTCTCTGTAACAGTACACCTGCACATCAGTCTCTAACCTCTGCTCTCTGTAAGATCCTTAAGCAACCCAGTCTCCAAACTCTGCTCTCTATAACAGTCCTTCTGCACCCCAGTCTCCAACCTCTCCTCTCTGTAGCAGGCCTTCTGCACCCCAGATTCAAAACTCTGCTCTCTGCAACGATCCTTCTGCATCCCAATCTCTAACCTCTGCTCTCTGCAATGATCTTACTGCACCCCAGTCTCAAACCTCTGATCTCTGCAACAGTTCTTCTGCACCTCAGTCTCCAACTTCTGCTCTCTGTAAGATCCTTCTGCATCCCTGTCTCCAAGATCTGTTATTTGCAACGATCCTTCTGCACCCCAATCTCCAACCTCTGTTCTATGTAACAGGACTTCTGAACCTCAGTCTCAAACCTCTGGTCTCTTCAACAGTCTTTCTGCATCCCAGTCTCTAAATTCTGCTCTCTGTAACAGTCCTTCTGTACTGCATTCTCCAAACTCTACTCTCTGTAACGTTCTTTCTTCACCCGATACTAGAGTCTCTGCTTTCTGTATAAGTCTTTGTGCACCCCAGTCTCTAACTTCTGCTCTAAGTGTCCTTCTGCACCTTAGTCTCCAACCTCTGCTCTCTACAAAGTTACTTCTGCACCCCAGTCTCCAACCTCTGCTCTCTTCAACAGTCCTTTTGCACTTCAGTCTCCAACCTCTGCTCTCTGCAAGTCTTTCTGCACCCCAGTCTCCAAACTCTGCTCTCTGTAACAATCCTTCTGCACCTCAGTCTGCAAACTCTGTTCTCTGCAACGGTCATTCTGCACCTCAGTCTCCAACCTATACCCTCTGTAACAGTACTTCTGAACTTCAGTCTCCAACCTCTGCTCTGTGAGATCCTTCACCAACCCAGTTTCCCAACTCTTCTCTCTGTAACATTCCTTCTGCACACCAGTCTTCAATCTCTTCTCTCTGCAATGATCATTCTTAACCCCAGTCTCCAACCTCTGCTCTCTGCAACAGTCCTTCTACACCCCAGTTACCAACAACTGGTCTCTCCAACAGTCCTTCTGCAGAAAAGTCCGAAAACTCTGCTGTCTGAAATGAACCTCCTGCACTTCAGTCTCCTACCTCTGCTGTTAAAATCTTTCTGCACCTCAGTCTCCAACATCTGCTCTCTGTAACAGTCCTTCTGTACCTCAGTCTCCAAACTTTGCTCTCTGCAACAGCCTTCTGCATCCCAGTCTACTCTCTGCAACGATCTTTTTTGAACCCCAGTCTCCAAAGTCTGCTCTCTGCAACAGTCCTTCTGCACCACAGTCTCCAACCTCTGCTCTCTGTAAGATCTTTCTGCACTCCAGTTTCCAAACTCTGCTCTTTCTAACATTCTTTCTCTACCCTAGTCGCCAACCTCGGCTTACTGCAAGGGTCCTATGGCAACCCAGTATCCAAAATCTGTCCTCTGGCACAGTCCTTCTGCTCCCCAGTCTCCAATATCTGCTCTCTGTAACAGTCCTTCTGTACCGCATTCACCAAGCTCTGCTCTTTGTAACGGTCCTTCTGCACCCCAGCCTCCAACCTCTGCTTTCTGTATCAGTCCTTCTGAACCCCAGTCTCCAACCTCTGCTCTCTGTGTCTATCCTTCTTCACCTCAGTCTCCAACATGTGCTTTCTGTAACAGTCCTTCTGAACCCAAGTATCCCACCTCTGCTCTCTGTAACAGTCCTTCTATACCGTAGTCTCCAACCTCTGCTCCCTGTAACGGTCCTTCTGCACCCCAATTTACAACCTCTGCTTTCTGTAACAGTCCTTCTGCACCTCAGTCTGAAACCTCTGCTCTCCACCATCCTTCTGCGCCCCAGTCTCCAACCACTGCTCTCTGTAACAGTCCATCAGCACCTCAGTTTTTAACCTCTGCTATCTGTAAGATCCTTCAGCAAACCAGTCTTCAAAATATGCTCTCTTTACCAGTCCTTCTGCACTCCAGTCTCCAACCTCTCCTCTCTGTAACAGGCCTTCTGCACGCAAGTCTCCAACCTTTGCTCTCTGCAACGATCCTTCTGCACCCCAGTCTTTTTTTTTTTTTTAACTTTTTTCTATTTTTTTTTTATTGTTGGTCGTTCAAAACCTTACACAGTTCTTAATACATCATATTTCACAGTTTGATTCAAGCGGGTTATGAACTCCCAACTTTACCCCGTATACAGATTGCTGTATCACATCAGTTACCCTTCCATTGATTCACATATTGCCTTTCTAGTGTCTGATGTATTCTGCTGTCAGTCCTATTTTCTACTATCCCCCCTCCCCTCCCCTCCCCTCCCCTTTTCTCTCTACCCCTTCTACTGTAAATCATTTCTTCCATTTGTATTATCTTGTCTTACCCCTCCATTACATATTTCTTGATATATCATATTTCACATTTTGATTCAAGTGGGTTATGCACTCCCATATTGCCCCTTATACAGATTGCAGATTCACATCAGTTTCACTTCCATTGCTTTACATATTGCCATCCTAGTGTCTGTTGTATTCTGCTGCCTTTCTTATCCTCTACTATCCCCCCTCCCCTCCCCTCCCCTCCCCTCTTCTCTCTCTACCCCCACTACTGCAATTCATTCCTCCCCCTTGTATTATTTTTCCCTTTCCCCTCACTTCCTCTTGTATGTAATTTTGTATAAACCTGAGGGTCTCGTTCCATTTCCATGCTATTTCCTTTCTCTCTCCCTTTCCCTCCCACCTCTCAACCCTGTTTAATGATGGTCTTCTTCTTGTGCTCTTCTTCCCTAGTCTGTTCTTAATTACTCTCCTTATATCAAAGAAGACATTTGGCATTTGTTTTTTAGGGCTTGGCTAGCTTCACTGAGCATAATCTGCTCTAATGCCATCCATTTCCCTCCAAATTCTATGATTTTGTCATTTCTTAATGCAGAGTAATACTCCATTGTGTATAAATGCCACATTTTTTTTATCCATTCGTCTATTGAAGGGCATCTAGATTGGTTCCACAGTCTTCCTATTGTGAATTGTGCTGCTATGAACATCGATGTAGCAGTGTCCCTGTAGCATGCTCTTTTTAGGTCTTTAGGGAATAGACCCAGAAGGGGGATAGCTGGGTCAAATGGTGGTTCCATTCCCAGCTTTCCAAGAAATCTCCATACTGCTTTCCAAATTGGCTGCACCAATTTGCAGTCCCACCAACAATGTACAAGTGTACCCTTTTCCCCACATCCTCGCCAGCACTTATTGTTGTTTGACTTCGTGATGGCTGCCAATCTTACTGGAGTGAGATGGTATCTTAGGGTGGTTTTGATTTGCATTTCTCTGACTGCTAGAGATGGTGAGCATTTTTTCATGTACTTGTTGATTGATTGTATGTCCTCCTCTGAGAAGTGTCTGTTCAAGTCCTTGGCCCATTTGTTGATGGGATTATTTGTTATCTTATTGTCTAATTTTCTGAGTTCTTTATATACTCTGGATATTAGGGCTCTATCTGAAGTGTGAGGAGTAAAGATTTGTTCCCATGATGTAGGCTCCCTATTTACCTCTCTTATTGTTTCTTTTGCTGAGAAAAAACTTTTTAGTTTGAGTAAGTCCCATTTGTTGATTCTAGATGTTAACTCTTGTGCTATGGGTGTCCTATTGAGGAATTTGGAGCCCGACCCCACAGCATGTAGGTCGTAGCCAACTTTCTCTTCTATCAGATGCCGTGTCTCTGATTTGATATCAAGCTCCTTGATCCATTTTGAGTTAACTTTTGTGCATGGTGAGAGAAAGGGATTCAATTTCATTTTGTTGCATATGGATTTCCAATTTTCCCAGCACCATTTGTTGAAGATGCTATCCTTCCTCCATTGCATGCTTTTAGCCCCTTTATCAAATATAAGAAAGTTGTAGTTTTGTGGGTTGGTTTCTGTGTCCTCTATTCTGTACCATTGGTCCACCCGCCTGTTTTGGTACCAGTACCATGCTGTTTTTGTTACTATTGCTCTGTAGTATAGTTTGAAATCTGGAATCGTTATACCACCTGATTCACCTTTCCTGCTTAGTATTGTTTTTGCAATTCTGGGTCTTTTATTCTTCCATATGAATTTCATGATTGCTTTCTCCATTTCTATAAGAAATGCCGTTGGGATTTTGATTGGCATTGCATTAAACCTATAGAGAACTTTTGGTAATATCTTCAACCTCTGCTCTCTGCAACAGTTCTTCTGTACCCCAGTCTCCAAACTCTGGTCTCTGCAACAGTCTTTCGGCACCCTAGTTACCAACATCAGCTCTCTTTTACAGTCCTTTTCCACCCCACTCTCCAAACTCTTCTCTCTGTAACAGTCCTCCTGTACTGCAGAATCCATCCTCTGCTCTCTGTAATGGTTTTTCTGCACCCCAGACTCCAATCTCTGCTTTCTGTATCAGTCCTTCTGCACCCCAGTCTCCAACCTCTGCTCTCTATTACATTCCTTCTGCACCCCAGTCTCCAAATTCTGTACTCTGCAAAGTTACTTCTGTACCTCAGTCTCCAACATGTATTCTCTGTAACAGTCTTTCTACACCTGATTCTATAACCTCTGATCCCTGTAGGATCCTTCTCCAACGTAGTCTCTACACTCTGCTCTCTGTAACAGTCCGTCTGCACACCAGTCTCCAACCTCTGCTCTCTGCACCAATCCTTCTTCACCCCAGTCTCCAACCTCTGCTCTCTGCAACAGTCCTTCTGCACACCAGTTTCCAAATTCTGCTCTCTTAAACAGTCCTTAGGCAACTCAGTCTAAAAACTCTTCTCTCTGCAACGATCCTTCTGCACCTCAGTCTACTACCTCTTATCTATGTAAGACCCTTCTGCAACCCAGTCTCCAAACTCTGCTCTCTGTAACAGTCTTTCTGCAGAATAGTTTCCAACCTCTGCTCTCTGTAACAGGAATTATACAACCCAGTCTCTAAACTTTGTTATGTGTAACAGGCCTTCAGAACCCCAGTCTCCAACCGCTTCTCTCTGCAATGATTTTTCTTCACCCCAGTCTCCAACCTCTGCTCTCGGCAACAGTCCTGCACCCTAGTCACCAAACTCTGCTCTCTGTAAGATCCTTTTCCACTCCAGTCTTCAACCTCTTCTCTCTGCAACGATTCTTGTCCATCACAGTCTCCAACATCTGCTCTCTGCAACAGTCCTTTTGCACTCCAGTCTCTTACCTCTGCTCTCTGTAAGATCCTTCTGCACACCAGTCTCCAACCCCTGCTAGCTGTAACAGTTTTTCTGGAACCTATCTCCAAACGCTGCTCTCTGCAACGGTCTTTCTGCACCCCAGTCTCCAAACTCTTTTTTCTGCAATAGTCCTTCTACACCCCAGTCTCCAAACTCTGCTCTCTGTAACAGTCCTTCTGTACCAGAGTCTCCAACCTCTGCTCTCTGTAACGGTCCTTTTGCCCCCCAGTCTCCAACATTTGCTTTTTTTGTCAGTCCTTCTGCACCCCAGTATCCAACCTCTGCTCATTGTAACAGTCCTTCTGCACCTCAGTCTCCAACCTCTGCTTTCAGCAACAGTCCTTCTGAACCCCAGTCTCCAAACTCTGCTCTCTTCAACATTCCTTCTGCACTCCAGTATCAAACCTATGCTCTCTGTAAAAGTCCGTCTTCACCCCAGTCTCCAACCACTGCTCTCTGTAATGATGCTTCTGCACCCTAGTCTCAAACATCCCCTCTCTTTTACAGTCCTTCTGCACCGCAGTCTCCAACTCTTTTCTCTGTAAGATCATTCTGAAACCCAGTCTCCAACGTCTGCTATCTGTAACTGTCCTTCTGCACTCCAGTCTTTAACCTCTGCTCTCTGCAACAGTTCTTCTGCACCTCAGTCTCCAAACTCTGCTTTCTGCAACAGTCCTTCTGCACCCAAGTCTTCAACCTCTGCTCTCCGCAACATTCCTTTTGCATCCCAGTCTCCAAACTCTGCTCTATGTAAAAGTCTTTCTGCACCCCAGTCTCTAAACTTTGCTCTCTGTAACGATCCTTCTTCACCCCAGTCTCGAACCTCTGCTCTCTTCAACGATTCTTCTGCACCTCAGTCTCCATCCTCTGCTCTCTGCAACGATCCTTCTGCACCCAAGTCTCAAACCTCTGCTCTCTGCAAAAATCCATCTGCACCCCAGTCTCCAACATCTGCTTCCTGCAACAGTCCTTCTGTAACTCAGTCTCCAATCACTGGTCTCTTCAAAAGTCCTTCTACACCCAAGTCTCCATACTCTGATTGCCCCAACGGTCCTTCTGCACCCCAGTCTCCAAACTCTGTTCTCTAAATCGGTTCTTCTGCAACACAGACTCCAACCTCTGCTCTCTGTAACAGTCCTTTTGTACCACAGTCTGCAACCTCTGTTCTCTGTAAGGGTCCTTATGCACCTCAGTATCAAACCTCTGCTTTCTGTATCAGTCGTTTTGAACCACAGTCTCCAAATTCTGCCCTCTGTAACCGTCCTTCTGCAACTCAGTCTGCAACCTCTGCTCTCTGCAACAGTCCTTCTGCACCCCTGTCTCCATCCTCTGTTCTCTGCAACAGTCCTTTTGCACCCCAGTCTACAACATCTGCTCTCTGCAACAGTCATTCTGCACCCAACTCTCCAAACTTTGCTCTCTGTAACAGTTCTTCTGTACTGCATTCTCCAACCACTGCGCTATGTAAGGGTACTTCTGCACCAGAGTCTCCAACCTCTGCTTTCTGTGTCAGTCCTTCAGCAATCCAGTCTCCAATTTCTGCTCTGTGTAACTGTCCTTCTGCACCTTAGTCTCCAATCTCTGCTCTCTGCTACAGTCTTTCTGGACCCCAATCTCCAACCTCTACTCTCTGCAACATTCCTTGTACACCCCAGTCTAAAACCTCTGCTCTCTGCATCAGTCCTTCTGCACCCCTATCTCCAACCTCTGCTCTCTGTAAGAATCCTTCTGCACCTCAGTCTCCAATCTCTGCTCTCTGCAACAGTCCTTCTGCACCTCAATCTCAGACCTCTACTCTCTGTAACAGTGCTTCTGCACCTCAGTCTTTATTCTCTGCTCTCTGTAAGATCCTTCTGCAACCCAGTCTCCAAACTCTGCTCTCTGTAACAGTCCTTCATCACCCCAGTCTCCAAATTGTGCTCTTTGTAACAGGTGTTCTGCACTCCAGTCTCCAACCTCTGCTCTCTGTATCAATCCATCTGCAAGCCAGTCTCCAAAGTCTGCTATCTGTAACAGTCCTTCTGCACCCAAGTCTTTAACCTCTGCTCTCTGCAACAGTCCTTCTCTCAGTCTCCAAACTCTGCTTTCTGCAAGAGTTCTTCTTCACTCAAGTCTCCAACCTGTTCTCTCCGCAGCATTTCTTCTGCACCCCATTCTCTAACCTGTGCTTTCTGTAAAAGTCTTTCTGCACCCCAGTCTCCGAACTCTGCTCTCTGTACAGATCCTCCTGCACCCCAGTCTTGAACCTCTGCTCTCTGCAACGATCATTCTGCACCTCAGTTTCCAACCTCTGCTCTCTGCAATGATCCTTCTGCACCCTAGTCTCAAACCTCTGCTCGCTGCATCAGTCCTTGTGAACCCCCGTCTCCAACATCTGCTTCCTGCAACAGTTCTTCTGTACCTCACTCTGAAAACTCTGGCTCTCTGCAAAGGTCCTTCTACACCCCAGTCTCCATACTCTGCTCGCCCCAACGATCCTTCTGCACCCTAGTCTCCAACGTTGGCTTTCTGAAACAGTCCTTCTACACCCCAGTCTCCAACCTCTGCTCTCTGCAACAGTCCTTCTACACCCTAGTCTCAATACTCTGCTCGCCCCCATCGATCCTTCTGCACCCCAGTCTCCAACCTCTGTTCTCTACATCAGTTCTTCTGCACCCCAGTCTCCAACCTCGGCTCTCTGTAACAGTCCTTCTGTACCACCGTCTCCAACCTCTGTTCTCTATAAGGGTCTTTATGCACCCCAGTATCCAACCTCTGTTTTCTGTATCAGTCGTTTTGCACCACCTTCTCCAAACTCTTTCCTCACTAACAGTCCTTCTGCAACTCAGTCTGCAACCTCTGCTCTCTGCAACAGTCCTTCTGCACCCCAGTCTCCATCCTCTACTCTCTGCAACACTTCTTTTGCACCCCAGTCTCCAACATCTGGTTTCTCCAACAGTCATTCTCCACCCCAGTCTCCAACCCCTGCTCTTTGTAATAGTCCATCTGTACTGCATTCTCCAAACGCTTCTCTCGGTAAGGGTACTTCTGCACCCGAGTCTCACACCTCTGTTTACTGTATCAGTCCTTCTGCACCCCAGTCTCCAAACTTTGCTCTATGTAACTGTACTTCTGCACCTTACTCTCCAAGCTCTGCTCTCTGCTACACTCCTTCTGGACCCCAATTTCCAAACTCTCTGCAAAAGTCCTTCTACATTGCAGTCAAAAACATCTGCTCTCTGCAACAGTCCTTCTGCACGCCAATCTCCAAACCTCTACTTTCAGAAACAGTCCTTCTGAACCTCAGTCTTCAACCTCTGCTCTTGGCAACATTCCTTCTGCACCCCAGTATCAAAACATTGCTCTCTGTAAAAGTCCATCTGCACCCCAGTCTCCAACCTCTGCTCTCTGTAACGATCCTTCTGCACCTCAGTCTCGAACCTCCGCTCTCTGTAGTTGTCCTTCTGCACCTCAGTCTCCAAACTCTTTTCTCTGTAAGATCCTTCTGAAACCAAGTCTCCAACGTCTCCTCTCTGTAACAGTCCTTCTGCAACCCTGTCTTTAATCTCTGCTCTCTGCAACAGTCCTTCTTCTCCTCAGTCTCCAACCTCTGCTTTCCGCAACAGTCCTTCTGCAAACAAATCTTCAAACTCTGCTCTCCACAACATTCCTTCTGCACCCAAGTCTCCAACCTGTGCTCTCTGTAAAAGTTCTACTGCACCCCAGTCTCCAAACTCTGCTCTCTGTAAAGATCCTTCTGCACTCCAGTCTTGAACCTCTGCTCTCTGCAACAATCCTTCTGCACCTCAGTCTCCAAACTCTGCTTTCTGCAAAAGTCCTTCTGCACCCTAGTCTCAATACTCTACTCGCATAAACGATCCTTCTGCACCCCAGGATCCAAAATCTGTTCCCTACATCAGTCCTTCTGCAACTCAGTCTGCAACCTCTGGTCTCTGCAGCAGTCCTTCTTCACCCCAATCTTCATCTTCTGCTCTCTGCAGCAGTCCTTTTGCACCCCAGTCTCCAACAACTGCTCTCTTCAACAGTCATTCTCCACCCCAGTCTCCAATCTCTGCTCTCTGAAACAGTTCTTCTGTACTGCATTCTCCAACCTCTGCTCTCTAAGGGTACTTCTGCACCTGAGTCTCGAACCTCTGATTTGTGTATCAGTCCTTCTGCACCCCAATCTCCACCCTCTGCTCTGTGTAACTGTACTTCTGCACCTTAGTCTCCAAGTCTGCTCTCTGCTACAGTCCTTCTGGACCCAATCTCCAACATCTATTCTCTGTAACAGTCCTTCTACATGCCAGTTTACAACCTCTGCTCTCTGCAACAGTCCTTCTGCACCCTAGTCTCCAACCTCTGCTGTCTGTAACAATCCTTCTGCACCTCAGTCACCAACCTCTGCTCTCTGCAACTGTCCTTCTGCACCTCAGTCTCCAACATCCACTCTCTGTAACAGTGCTTCTGCATTTCAGTCTCCAACCTCTGCTTTCTGTGAGATCCTTCTTCAACCCAGTCTCCAAACTCTGCTCTCTGTAACAGTCCTTCATCACCCCAGTCTCCAACCTCTGCTCTCTGCAATGATCCTTCTGCAACCCAGTCTCATACCTGTGCTCGCTGTAACAGTTTTTGTGTAACCCAGTCTACAACATCTGCTCTCTGCAACAGTTCTTGTGTACCTAAGTCTGAAATCTCTGCTCTCTGCAATAATCCTTCTGCACCCAGTCTCCAACCTCTGCTCTTAGTAACAGTCCTTCTGTACCTCAGCCTCCAAACTCTGCTCTCTGTAAGACCCTTCAGAAACCCAGTATTCAAACTCTGTGTCTGTAACAGTCCTTCTGCACCCAGTCTCTAAACTCTGCTCTCTGTTATAGGCCTTCTCTATCCCAGTCTCCTCACTCTGCTCTTTGTAAGAGGCCTTCAGAACCCCAGTCTCCAACTTCTACTCTCTGCAACGATATTCAGCACCCCAGTCTCCAACCTCTGCTCTCTACAACAGTCCTTTTGCACCTTAGTCTCCAACATCTGCTCCGTGTAAGATCTTTCTGCACACCAGTCTGCAACCTCTGGTCGCTGTAACTTTCCTTTTGTACCGGATTCTCCAACCATTGCCCTCTGTAACGGTCCTTCTGCACCCCAGTCTCCAACATCTGCTTTCTCTATCAGTCCTTCTGCACCCCAGTCTCCAACCTCTGCTCAATGTAACAGTCTTCCTGCACCTCGGTCTTCAACCTCTGCTTTCTGCAACAGTCCTTAGGCACCCAAGTCTCAAAATACTGCTCTCTACAACATTCTTTCTTCACCCCAGTCTCCAACTTGTGCTTTCTGCAACGATCCTTCTGCACCTCATTCTCCAACCTCTGCTCTCTGCAAAGATCCTTCTGCACACAAGTCTCCAACATCTGCTCTCTGAAACAGTCCTTCTACACCCCAGACTCCAACCTCTGCTCTCTGCAACAGTCCATGTACACCCCAGTCTATACTATTCTCGCCCCAATGATTTTTCTGCACCCCAGTCTCCAACATCTTCTCTCTGCAACAGTCCTTCTGTACCTCAGTCTCCAAACTCATCTCTTTGTAAGACTCTTCTGAAACCCAGTCTGCAAACTCTGCTCTCTGTAACAGTCCTTCTGCACCCCAGTCTCCAATCTCTGCTCTCTGTAACAGGCCTTTTGCACCACAGTCTCCAAACTCTTCTCTCTGTAAGAGGCCTTCTGCACCCCAGTCTCCAACCTCTACTCTCTGCAAAGATCTTTCTGGACCCCAGTCTCCAACATCTGCTCTCTACAACAGTCCTTCTGCACCCCAGTCTCCAAACTCTGCTCTCTGCAACAGTCCTTCTACAATCCAGTCTCCATTCTCTGCTCACCCCAACGATACTTCTGCACCCCAGTCTCCAACATTAGTTCTCTACATCAGTTCTTCTGCACCCCAGTCACCAACCTCTACTCTCTGTAACAGTCCTTCTGTACCTCAGTCTGCAACCTCTGTTCTCCGTTAGTGTTCTTATGCACCCCAGTACCCATCATCTGCTTTCTGTATCAGTCGTTTGCACCATACTCTCCTAACTCTGCCCTCTTTAAAAGTCCTTCTGCAACTCAGTCTGCAACGTCTGCTCTCTGCAACAGTCCTTCTGCACCACAGTCTCCATCCTCTGCTCTCTGCAACAGTCCTTTTTCACCCCAGTCTCCAACATCTGCTCTCTGCAACAGTCATTCTCCACCCCACTCCTCCAAACTCTGCTCTCTGTAATAGTCATTCTGTACTACATTTTCCAACTTCTGCTCTCTGTAAGGGTACTTCTGCACCCGAGTCTCCAATCTCTGCTTTCTGTATCAGTCCTTCTGAATCCCAGTCTCCAACCTGTGCTATGTGTAACTGTTCTTCTGCACCTTAGTCTCCATTCTCTACTCTCTGCAACAGTCCTTCTGCATCCCAGTCTCCATCCTCTGCTCTCAAACCTCAGTATTCAACACTGCTCTCTACAACGGTCCTTCTTCACCTCTGTCTCCAACCTTTACTCTAATTGACAGTGTTTCTGCACCTCAGTCTCCAAATCTGCACTCTTTAAGATCCTTCTGCAACCCAGTCTCCAAACTCTGCTCTCTTTAAAGGCCTTCTGCACCCCAGACTCCAAACTCTGCTCTCTCTATCAGTCTTTCTGCACCCCTGTCTCTAAACTCTGCTCGCTGCAACAGTTTTTGTGCAACCCAGTCTACAACATCTGCTCTCTGCACCAGTTCTTTTGTACCTCAGTCTGAAAACTCTGCTCTCTGCTATAATCTTTCTGCACCCCAGTCTCCAAACTCTGCTTTCTGTAACAGTCCTTCTGTACCTCAGTCTCCAACCTTATCTCTCTGTAAGACCCTTCTGAAACCCAGTGTGCAACTCTGCTCTCTGTGAGAGTCCTCCTGCACCCCAGTCTCCAACCTGTGCTCTCTGTAACAGGCCTTCTGCACTCCAGTCTCCAAACCTCTGCACTCTGTAAGAGTCCTTCTGCACCACAGTCTCCAACCTTTACTCTCTGCAAGGATGCTTCTGCACACCAGTCTCCAACATCTGCTCACTACAACAGTCCTTCTGCACCCCAGTCTCCAACCTCTGCTGTCTGCGAGATCCTCCTGCACACCAGTCTCCAATCGCTGCTCACTGTAACAGTTATTCTGCAAACTAGTCTAAAAGGCCTTCTGCACCCCAGACTCCAAACTCTGCTCTCTGTAACAATAATTCTGCACCTCAGTCTCCAACCTCTGCTCTCTGCAAGGGTCCTTCTGCACCCCAGTCTCTAACCTCTGTTTTCTGCAACAGTCTTCTGCACCCCAGTCTCCAACATATACTTTCTGTAACCATCCTTCTGTACCGGATTCTCCAACCTCTGCTCTCTGTAACGGTTCTTCTGCACCCCAGTCTCCAACATCTGCTTTCTCTATAAGTCCTTCTGCACCCCAGTCTCCAACCTCTGCTTTCTGCAACAGTCCTTCTGCACCCAAGTCTTCAACCTCTGCTCACTGCAACATTCCTTCTGCACCCCAGTCTCGAACCTCTGCTCTCCGCAAGGATCCTTCTGCACCTCAGTGTCCAACCTCTTCTCTCTGCAAAGATCCTTTGGCACCCCAGTCTCAAAACTCTTCTTGCTGCAACAGTCCTTGTGAACCCCAGTCTCTACATCTGCTCTCTGCAACAGTTCCTCTGTACCTCAGTCTGAAATCTCTGCTCTCTGCAATAATCCATCTGCACCCCAGTCTCCAAACTCTACTCTCTGTAACAGTCCTTCTGTACCTCAGTCTCCAATCTGTGCTCTATGCAACAGTCCTTCTGAACCCAAGTCTCCAACATCTGCTCTCTGAAACAGTCCTTCGACACCCCAGTCTTCAACGTCTGCTCTCTGTAACAGTCCTTCTACACCCCAGTCTCTATACTCTGCTTGCCTAAACGATCCTTCTGCACTGCAGTATCCAACGTCTGCTCTCTGCAACAGTCCTTCTACACTCCAGTCTCAAACCTCTGCCCTCTGCAACAGTCCTTCTATACCCCAGTCTCCATACTCTGCTCAACCCAACGATCCATCTGCACCCCAGTCTCCAACCTCTGTTCTCTACATCAGTTCTTCTGCACCCCAGTCTCCAACCTCTGTTCTCCATAAGGGTCCTTATGCACCCAAGTATCTAACCTCTGCTTTCTGTATCAGTCGTTTTGCACCACAGTCTCCAAACTCTGCCGTCTGTAAGAGTCCTTCTGTAACTCAGTCTGCAACCTCTGCTTTCTGCAACAGTCCTTGCGCACCCCAGTCTCCATCCTCTGCTCTCTGCAACATTCCTTCTCCACCCCAGTCTCCAACATCTGCTATCTGCAACAGTCATTCTCCACCCCAGTCTCCAAACTCTGCTCTCTGTAAGAGTCCTTCTGTACTGCATTCTCGAAACTCTGCTCTCTGTAAAGATACTTCTGCACCCGAATCTCCAAACTCTGCTTTCTGTATCAGTTCTTCTGCACTCCAGTCTCCAACCTCTGTTCTGTGTAACTGTCCTTCTTCACCTTAGTCTTCAAGTCTGCTCTCTGCTACAGTTTTTCTGCACCCCAGACTCCATCATCTACTCTCTGCAACAGTACTTCTGCACCCCAGTCTCCAACCTCTGCTCTTTGTAAGAGTCCTTCTGTACTAAAGACTCCAACCTCTGGTCTCTCTAATGGTCATCCTGTACCCCAGTCTTCAACCTCTGCTTTCTGAATCATTTCTTCTGTACCCCTCTCTCAATCCCCTGCTCTCTATAACAGTCCTTCTGCACCTCAGTCTCCAACCTCTGCTCTCTGCAACAGTTCCTTCTGCACCCAAATCTACAACTTCTGCTTTATGCACAAGTCTTTCTGCACCCCAGTATCCAACCTCTGATCTATGTAACAATCCTTCTGCACCCCAGTCTCCAAATTCTGCTATCTGCAGAAGTACTTCTACACCCCAGTCTCAAACCTCTGCTCGCTGTAATGTGCTTCTGTACCCCAGTCTCCAAACTCTACTCTCTGTAACTGTTCTTCTGCATGGCAGTCTCCAAACTCTGCTCTCTGTTACAATCCTTCTGCACCTCAGTCTCAAACCTCTGCTCTCTGCAATTGTCCTTCTGCAACCCTGTCTTAAACTTCTGTTCTTGCAACAGTCCTTCCACTCCCCAGTCTCCAATCTGTGCTCTCTGTAAAAGTCCTTTTGTACCCCGGTCTCCAATCTCTGCTCTGTAACGGTCCTTCTGCACCCAAGTCTCCAACGTCTGCTTTCTGTATCATTCCTGCACCCAGGTCTCCAACCTTTGCTCTCTGTAACAGTCCTTCTGAACCTCAGTCTCTATCCTTGCTCTCTGCAACATTCCTTCTGCAACCCAGTCTCCAACCACTGCTCTCTGCAACAATCCTTTTGCACCCCATGCTCCAACGTCTGCTCTCTACAACAGTCTTTCTGCATCCCAGTCTCCAACCTCTGCTCTCTGTAAGATCTTTCTGCACCCCAGTCTCCAAACTCTGCTATCTTCAAAATTTTTTTGGCACCTCACTCGCCAACCTCTGCTCTCTGTAATTGTCCTTCTGCAACCCAGTCTCTAAACTCTGCATTCTGTATCAGTCCTTCTGCACCTCAGTCTCCAAACTCTTCTCTCTTTAACAGTCCTTCTGTACCTCAGTCTTCAAACTCTACTCTCTGCAATTGTCCTTCTGCATGTCAGTCTTCAAACTCAACTCTCTGTAACAGTTACTCTGCATCTCAGTCTCCAAACTCTACTCTCTGTAAGATCATTTTGCAAACCAATCTCCAAACTCTGCTCTCTGTAACAGTCCTTCTGCACCGCTTCTCCAATCTCTGCTCTCTGTAACAGGCTTTCTGCACCCCAGTCTGCAACATCTACTCTCTGGAACAGTCCATATGCACACAAGTCTCAAACCTCTGCTCTCTACCCCAGTCATTATGCACCCCAGTCTCTAACATCTGCTCTCTACATTAGTCTTTCTGCACCTAAGTCTGAAAACTCTGCTCTCTGCCACGATCCTTCTGCACCCCAGTCTCCAAACTGTATGCTCTGCAACAGTCTTTCTGCACCGCAGTCTCCAAATTCTGCTCTCTGTAACAGTCCTTCTGTACCGCATTCTCCTACCTCTCTTCTCTGTAATGGTCCTTCTGCACCCCAGTCTCCAAACTCTGCTTGTTGTATCAGTCCTTCTGAACAACAGTATCCAACCTCTCCTCTCTTTAACAGTCCTTCTGCACCTAAGTCTCCAACCTCTGCTGTCTGCAAGAATCATTCTGCACACCAGTCTCCAACATCTGTTTTCTGTATCAGTCCTGGACCACAGTCTCCAAAATCTGCTCTCTGTAACAGTCCTTCTGCACCCCAGTCTCCAACGTCTTCTCTCTGCAACAGTCCTTTTGCATCTCAGACTCCAACCTCTGCTCACTGTAAGATTCATCTGCACCCCAGTTTCCAACCTCTGCTCTCTTCAACGGTCCTTCTGCACCCCAGTCTCCAACCTCTGTTCTCTGCATCAGTCCTTCTGCACCAGAGTCTCCAACATCTACTCTCTGCAACAGTTCTTTTCCACCCCAGTCTCCAACCTCTGCTCTCTGTAACAGTCTTTCTATACTGCAGTCTCCAAACACTGCACTCTGTAAGGGTATTTCTGGACCCCAATTTCCTACCTCTACTAACTGCAACATTTCTTCTACACCCCAGTCTAAACCCTCTGCTCTCTGCAACAGTCCTTCTGCACCCCAGTCTCCAACCTGTGCTCTCTGTATCAATCCTTCTGCACCTCAGTATCCAAGCTCTGCTCTCTGCAACGATCCTTCTGCAACTCAGTCTCCAAACTCTACTCTTTGTAACAGTGCTTCTGCACCTCAGTCTCCAAACTCTGCTCTCTGTAAGATCCTTATGAAACCCAATCTCCAAACTCTGCTCTCTGTAACAGTCATCGTGCACCCCAGTCTCAAAACTCTGCTCTCTGTAACAGGCTTTCTTCACCCCAGTCTCCAAACTCTGCTCTCTGTATCTGTCCTTCTGGACCCCAGTCTCCAACCTCTTCTCTCTGCAACAATCCATCTGCACCCCAGTATCCAACCACTGCTCTCTTAAAGAGGCATTCTTCACCACAGTCTCAGAAAGCTACTCTCTGCAGTGATGCCTGTGCACCCCAGTCTCCAACCTCTTGTCTCTGCAACAGTCCTTCTACACCCCAGTCTCCAACCTCTGCTCTGTGTAAGATCTTTTTGCACACCAGTCCCCAACCTCTGCTAGTTGTAACATTCCTCTGGTACCCAGTTTCCAAACTCTGCTCTCTGTAACAATAATTCTGCACCTCAGTTTCTAACCTCTGCCCTCTGCAAAGGTGCTTCTGCACCCTATTCTCCAACCTCTGTTCTCTGCAACAGTCGTTCTGCACCCCAGTCCTTATCCCCTGCTCTCTATAGCAGTCCTTCTGTACCGGGGTCTCCTACCTCTGCTCTCTTTATCCGCTCTTTTGCACCTCAGTCTCCAACATCTGCTATCTCAATAAGTCCTCCTGCACCCGTGTCTCCAACCTCTGCTCTCTTTAACAGTCTTTCTGCACCTCAGTCTACAAACTCTGGTTTCTGCAAAAGTCCTCCTGCACCCCCGTCTCCACCCTCTGCTCTCTGCAACATTCTTTCTGCACCTGAGTCTCCTACCTGTGCTTTCTGTAAAAGTCATTCTGCACCCCAGTCTCAAACCTCTGCTCTCTGTAACTATGCTTCTGCACCCCAGTCTCTAACCTCTGCTCTCTGCAATAATCTTTCTGCACCTCAGTCTCCAAATTCTGCTCTCTGCAACGATCCTTCTGCACCCCAGGCTCAAACATCTGCACTCTGTAACAGTCTTTTTGCACCCCATTCTCCAACATCTGCTCTCTTCAAAAGTCCTTCTATACCCCAGTCTCCAACCTCTGCTCTCTTAAACAGTTCTTCTGTACCCCACTCTCCAAACTCTGCTCTCTGTAACAGTCCTTCTGCACCTCAGTCTCCAAACTTTGCTCTCTTAAAGAGTCTTCTGCACCCCAGTCTCCAACCTATGCTCTCTGTAACAATTCTTCTGCACATTAGTCTTTATCCCCTGCTCTCAGCAATGGTCCTTATGCACACCAGTCTCCAACTTCTGTTCTCTGCAACAGTCCTTCTGCACCACAGTCTGCATCATCTGCTATCTGTAACAGTTCTTCTGTACTGCAGTCTCCATCATCTGCTCTGTATCAGTTCTGCACCCCTGTCTCCCATATCTGCTCTATGTAACAGTTCTTTTTCACCTCATTCTTCAACCTCTGCTCTGTATAACAGTCCTTCTGCACCCCAGTGTCCAACCTCTGCTCTCTGCAACGATCCTTCTGCATCCCAGTCTCCAACATCTGCTCTCTGAAACAGTCCTTCTGCACCCAACTCTCCAAAATCTGATCTCTGCAACAGTCCTTCTGCACGTCAGTCTCCATCATCTGCTCTGTATCAGTTCTGCACCCCTGTCTCCCATATCTGCTCTCTGTAACAGTTCTTTTTCACCTCAGTCTTCAACCTCTGCTCTGTGTAACAGTCCTTCTGAACCCCAGTGTCCAACCTCTGCTCTCTGCAATGATCCTTCTGCATCCCAGTCTCCAACATCTGCTCTCTGAAAAAGTCCTTCTGCACCCAACTCTCCAACATTTGATCTCTGCAACAGTCCTTCTGCACCTCAGTCCGGAAACTCTGCTGTCTCCAACAATCCTTCAGCACCCCAGTCTCCAAACTCTGCCCTCCATAACAGTCCTTCTGCACCTCAGTCTTCAAACTCTGCACTACGTAAGATCCTTCTGCAACCCAGTCTCCAAACTCTACTCTCTCTAACAGCTCTTCTGCACCCCAGTCTCCAACCTCTGCTCTCTGTAACAGGCCTTCTGCACCCCAGTCTCATAACTCTGCTCTCTGTATCAGTCCTTCTGCACCCCAGTCGCAAACCTCTGCTCTTTGTAACAGTCCTTCTGCATCTCAGTCTCCTACATCTGCTCTCTGCAACAGTCCTTCAGCACTCCAGATTCCAACTTCTAGTTTCTGCAACAGTCCTTCTGCACCTCAGTCACCAAACTCTGCTTTCTGTATCAGTCCTTCTGCACCCCAGTCTCCAAACTCTGCTCTCTGTAACAGTCTTTTTATGCCTGAGTCTCCAATATCTACTCTCTGTAACAGTCCCTCTGCACCTCACTCTCCAACAACTGCTCTCTGTAAGTACCTTCTGCAACCCAGAATCTAAACTCTGCTCTCTGTAACAGTCCTTCTGCACACCTTCTCCCAACTCTCCTCTCCGTAACAGGCCTTCTGCACTCCAGTCTCTAAAGTGTGTTCGCTATAACAATCTTTTTGCACCCCAGTCTCCAACACCTGCTCTCTGAAACAGTCCTGCTGCACCTCGGTCTACAATCTCTGCTCTCTGTAAGATCCTTCTGCAACCTTGTCTAAAAACTCTGCTCTCTTTAACAGTCCTTCTTCACCTCAGTGTCCTAACTCTGTTCTTTGCAACACTCCTTCTGCACCCTAGTCACCACCCTCTATTCTCTGTAACAGTCCTTCTGTACCGCAGTCTTCAAATTCTTCTCTCTGTAACGGTCCTTCTGCACCCCAGTCTGCAACCTCTGCTTTCTGTATCAGTCCTCCTGAACCCCAGTCTACAACCTCTGCTCTCTTTAACAGTCCTTCTGCACCTCATATCCAAACTCTGCTATCTGCAAAAGTCCTTATGCGCCCCAGTCTTCAACCTCTGCTGTCTGCAAAATTCCTTCTGCACCCCAGTCTGCAACGTGTGCTCTGTGTAACAGTACATCTGCAGCCAAGTCTCCACCTCTGCTCTCTGCAATGATCCTTCTGACCTCAGTCTTAAAACTCTGCTCTCTGCAACAGTCCTTCTGCACCCCAGTCTCCAAACTCTATTCTGTGTAACAGGCCTTCTCCATCTCAGTCTTCAAGCTCTGCTCTCTGCAAGAGTCCTTCTGCACCCCAGTCTTCAACATCTGCTATCTAAACAGTCCTTCTGCAGTTCAGTCTCCTAAATCTGCTCTCTGCAACAGTCCTTCTGAACTCCAGTGTCCAAACTCTTCTCTCTGCAACGATCCTTCTGCACCCCAGTCTCCAACCTCTGCTCTCTGAAAGATCCTTCTGACCCCAGTCTCCAAACTCTGCTCTCGGTAATATTCCTTCTCCATGCCAGTCTCCAACCTCTGCTTTCTGCAACAGTCCTTCTTCACATCAGTCTTTAACCTCTGCTCTCAGCAACGGTCCTTATGCACCCCAGTTTCCAAACTCTGCTCTCCGCAAGAGTGCTTCTGTACCCCAGTCCCAAACCTCAGCTCTCTGAAGGATCCTTCTGCACCCAAGTCTCCAAACTTTACTCTCTGTAACAGTCTTTCTGCACCCCAGTCTTTAACCTATGCTCTCTGTAAAAATCCTTCTGACCATTAGTCTTTATCCCCTGCTCTCAGCAACGGTTCTTATGCACCCCATTCTCCAACTTCTGTTCTCTGCAACAGTCCTTCTGCACAACAGTCTGCATCATCTGCTCTCTGTAACAGTCCTTCTGTACTGCAGTCTCCAAAATCTGCTCTCTGTAACATTCTTTCTGCACCTCAGTCTCCAATCTCTGCTCTCTGTGTCAGTCCTTCTGCACCCCTTTTTCCAAACTCTTCTCTCTGAAACAGTCCTTCTGCACCTCAGTCTTCAACAACTGCTCTCTGGAACAGTCCTTCTATACCCCAGTCTCCATAATCTGCTCTCAGCAACGATTCTTCTGCACCCCAGTCTCCAACGTCTGCTCTGCAACAGTCTCTCTACAGCCCAGTCTCCACCTTCTGCACCCCAGTCTCCAACGTCTGCTCTGCAACAGTCTCTCTACAGCCAAGTCTCCAACCTAGGCTCTCTGGAAGATGCTTCTGTACCCCAGTGTCCAAATTCTGCTCTCTGTAACATTTCTTCTGCACCCCAGTCTCCAAACTCTGCTCTCTGCAATGATCCCTCTTCACCCCAGTCTCCAACCCTATTCTCAACAACAGTTCTTCTGTACCGCAGTCTTCAACCACTGTTCTCTGTAAGGGTCCTTCTTCACCCCAGTCTCCAAACTCTGCTTTCTATATCAGTGCTTCTGCACCACAGTCTCCAAACTCTACTCTCTGTAACAGTCCGTCTGCACCTCACTCTGCAACCTCTGCTCTGTGCAGCAATCCTTCTTCACCCCAGTCTTCAACCTCTGCTCTCTGTAACAGTCCTTCTGTACTGCAGTCTCCAACTTCAGCTCTCTGCAACAGTCCTTGTGCACCCTAATCTCAAACATCTGGTCTCTGCAACCGTTCTTCTGTACCTCAATCTGAAAACTCTGCTCTCTGCAATAATCCTTCTGCACCCGAATCTCCAACCTCTGCTCTCTGTAACAGTTCTTTTGTACCTCAGTCTCCATCATCTGCTCTGTATCAGTTCTGCACCCCTGTCTCCCATATCTGCTCTCTGTAACAGTTCTTTTTCACCTCAGTCTTCAACCTCTCCTCTATGTAACAGTCTTTCTGCACCCCAGTGTTCAACCTCTGCTCTCTGCAATGATCCTTCTGCATCCCAGTCTCCAACATCTGCTCCCTGCAACAGTCTTTCTGCACCCAACTCTCCAACATCTGATCTCTGCAACAGTCCTTATGCACCTCAGTCCGGAAACTCTGCTGTCTCCAACGATCCTTCAGCACCCCAGTCTCCAAACTCTGCTCTCCATAACAGTCCTTCTGCACCTCAGTCTTCACACTCTACCCTACGTATGATCCTTCTGTAACCCAGTCTTCAAACTCTGCTGTCTCTAACAGCCCTTCTGCACCCCAGTCTCTAACCTCTGCTTTCTGTTTCAGTTCTTCTGCACCCCAGTCGCAAACCTCTGCTCTTTGTAACAGTCCTTCTGCATCTCAGTCTCCTACATCTGCTCTCTGCAACAGTCCCTCTGCACCTCACTCTCCAACAACTGCTCTCTGTAAGGTCCTTCTGCAAACCAGACTCCTAACTATGCCCTCTGTAACAGTCCTTCTGCACACCTTCTCCCAACTCTCCTCTCCGTAATAGGCCTTCTGCACCCCAGTCTCTAAAGTCTGTTCGCTATAACAATCCTTCTTCACCCCAGTCTCCAACATCTGCTCTCTATAACATCCTGCTGCACCTCGGTCTACAATCTCTGCTCTCTGTAAGATCCTTCTGCAACCTTGTCGAAAAACTCTGCTCTCTGTAACAGTCTTTCTTCACCTCAGTCTCCAAACTTTGTTCTTTCCAACACTCCTTATGAACCCCAGTCGCCACCCTCTACTCTCTGTAACAGTCCTTCTGTACCATAGTTTTAAAACACTTCTCTGTAACGGTCCTTCTGCACCCCAGTCTCCAACCTCTGATTTCTGTATCAGGCCTTCTGCACCCAAATCTACAACTTCTGCTCTCTGTAACAGTCCTTCTGCACGTCATATTTAAACTCTGCTATCTGATACAGTTCTTATGCACCCCAGTCTCCAACCTCTGCTGTCTGAAAAATTCCTTCTGCACCCCAGTCTGCAACGTGTGCTGTGTGTTACAGTCCTTCTGCAGCCAAGTCTCCACCTCTGCTCTCTGCAATGATCCTTCTATACCTCAGTGTTAAAACTCTGCTCTCTGCAACAGTTTTTCTGCACCCCAGTCTCCAAACTCTATTCTGTGTAACAGGCCTTCTCCACCTCAGTCTTCGAGCTCTGCTCTTTGGAAGAGTCCTTCTGCACCCCAGTCTTCAACATCTGCTATCTAAACAGTCCTTCTGCACTTCAGTCTCCAAAATCTGCTCTCTGCAACAGTCTTTCTGAACTCCAGTGTCCAAACTCTTCTCTCTGCAACGATCCTTCTGCACCCCAGTCTCCAAACTCTGCTCTCTGAAAGATCCTTCTGACCCCAGTTTTCAAACTCTGCTCTCTGTAATATTCCTTCTCCACGCCAGTCTCCAACATCTGCTTTCTGCAAAAGTCCTTCTGCACCCCAGTCTCCAAACTCTATTCTGTGTAACAGGCCTTCTCCACCTCAGTCTTGAACCTCTGCTCTCTGTAAGATCTTTAGCAACTCAGTCTCCAAACACTGATCTCTATAACAGTCCTTTTGCACCCCAGTCTCCAACCTCTCCTCTCTGTAACAGGCCTTCTGCACAAATGTCTCCAAACTCTGCTCTATGCAAGGATCATTCTGCACGCCTGTCACCAACCTCTGCTCTCTGCAATTATCCTACTAAACACCAGTCTCCAACCTCTCTTCTCTGAAACAGTCTTTCTGCACCACAGTCTCCAACGTCTACTCTCTGTTAGATCTTTCTGCACTCCAGTTTCCAAACTCTGCTCTTTCTAACACCCCTTCTCCACCCTAGTCACCAAACTCTGCTTTCTGCAAGGGTCCTGCGGCACCCCAGTCTCCAAACTCGGTCCTCTGCAACAGTCCTTCTGCTCCCCAGTCTCCAATATCTGCTCTCTGTAACAGTCCTACTGTACAGAATTCACCAAACTCTGCTCTCTGTAACGGTCCTTCTGCACCCCAGTCTCCAAACTCTGCCCTCTGTAACAATCCTTCTGCACCTCAGTCTTCAAACTCTTTACTCTGCAACATTACTTCTGCATCTCAGTCTCCAACATCTACTCTCTGTATCAGTCTTTCTGCACCAGATTCTTCAACCTCTGCTCTCTGTAGGATCCTTCTCCCACCCAGTCTCCAAACTCTGCTCTTTGTAACAGTCTTTCTGAACTCCAGTCTCCAACCTCTGCTCTCTGTAACCATCGTTTCTGCACCCCAGTCTCCAAACTCTGCTCTCTTTAAGGATCCTTCTACACCTAACTCTGCAACGTCTGCTCTCTGCACCGATTCTTCTTCACCCCAGTCTCAAACCTCTGCTGTCTGCAACAGTCTTTTTGCACACCAGTCTCAAACATCTGCTCTCTGCAATAGTCCTTCAGCAACTCAGTCTAAAAACTCTGCCTCTGCAACGATCCTTCTGCACCTCAGTCTCCTACCTCTGATCTCTGTAAGACCCTTCTGAAACCCAGTCTCCAAACTCTGCTCTCTGTTACAGTCTTTCTGCAGAATAGTTTCCAACTTCTGCTCTCTGTAACAGGAATTTTGTAACCCAGTCTCGAACCTCTGCTCTCTGTAACAGGCCTTCAGAACCCCAGTCTCCAACCTCTTCTCTCTGTAATGATTTTTCTCTACCCCAATCTCCAACCTCTGCCTTCGGCAACAGTCCTTTTGCACCCTACTCACCAACCTCTGCTCCCTGTAAGATCCTTATGCACTCCAGTCTTTAACTCTTCTCTCTGCAATGATTCTTCTCCATCCCAGTCTTCAACATCTGCTCTCTGCAACTGTTCTTTTGCACCCCAGTCTCCAAACTCTACTCTCTGTAAGATCCATCTGAACCCCAGTCTCCAATCTCTGCTCTCTGTAACAGTCCTTCTGCACACCAGTCTCCAAACTCTGCTCTCTGTAACTGTCTTTCTGCACCTCAGTCTCCAAACTCTGCTCTCTGTAACAGTCCATCTGCACCTCAGTCTCTAAATCTGCTCTTTGTCACGATTCTTCTGGACCCCAGTCTCCTACTTCTGCTCTCTGTAACAGTCCTCCTGCACCACAGTCTCCAGACTCTGCTCTCTGTGAGAACCTTCTGCACTCCAGTTTTCTAACTCTGCTCTCTGTAACATTCCTTCTCCACCCCAGTCTCCAACTTCTGTCCTATGCAACAGTCCTGATGCTCCCCAGTCTCCGAGATCTGCTCTGTGTAACAGTCCTTCTGTACCACAGTTCCAAACTCTGCTCTCTGTAACGGTCTTTCTACACCCCATTTTCCAACCTCTACTTTCTGTAACAGTACTTCTGCACCTTAGTCTCCAAACTCTGCTCTCTGTAACACTCCTTCTACACCTCAGTCTTCAACCTGTGCTCTCTGTAACATTCCTTCTGCACCTCAGTCTCCAACCTCTGCTCTCTGCATTGGTACCTCTTCACCCCAGTCTCCAACCTTGTTCTCTGCAACAGTACTTCTGTACTTCAGTCTCCAAACTCTGTTCTCTGTAAGGGTCTTTTTGCAACCCAGTCTTCCACATCTACTTTTTATATAAGTCCTTCTGCACCACAATCTCCAAACTCTGGTCTCTGTAACCGTCATTCTGCACCTCACTCTCCAACCTCTGCTCTCTGAAACAGTCCTTCTGCAACCAGTCTTCAAACTCTGCTCTCTGCAAGAGTCCTTCTGCACCACAGTCTCCATCCTCTGCTCTCTGCAACAGTCCTTCTCCACCCCAGTCTCCAACCTCTGCTCTCTGTAACAGTCCTTCTGTACTGCAATCTCCAAACTCTACTCTCGGTAAGGGTCCTTCTGCACCCCAGTCTCCAAATTCTGCTTTCTGTATCAGTCTTTCTGCACCCCAGTCTCTAACCTGTGCTCTCTGTAACATTCTTTCTGCACCACAGACTCCATCCTCTGCTCTCTGCTACAGTACTTAAGCTCCCCAATCTTTAACCTCTTCTCTCTGCCACAGTTCTTCTGCAGCTCAGTGTCAAAACTCTGCTCTCTGTAAGATCCTTCTGAAACCCAGTCTTCAACCTCTACTTTCTGCAATGGTCCTTCTGTAAACCAGTCTCCAACATCTGTTCTTTACAACAGTAATTCTGCACCCCAGTCTCCAACTTCTGCTCTCTGTAACAGTCTTTCAGTCTCCAACCTCTGTTCTCTGTAAGCGTCCTTCTGCACCCTAGTCTTAAACCTCTGCTTTCAGTATCAGTCCTTCTGCACTACAGTCTCCAAACACTGCTCTCTCCAACGATCCTTCTGCACCTCAGTCTCAAACCTCTACTATCTCTAACAGTCCGTCTGTACCTTATTCTCCAACCTCTGCTCTCTGTAAGATACTTTTGCAACCCAGTCTCCAAACTCTGATCTCTGTAACTGTCCTTCTGCACCCCAGTCTCACAGAACTGCTCTCTGTAACAGGCCTTCTTCACCCCAGTCTCCAAACTCTGCTGTATGTAACAGGCCTATTGCACCAGGTATCCAAACTCTTCTCTCTTCAATGATCCCTCTCTACCCCAGTATTCAACCTCTGTTCTCAGCAACAGTCCTTTTGCACCGCAGTCTCCAACCTATGCTCCCTGTAAGATCCTTCCTCACATTTGTCTCAAACCTCTGCTCTCTGTAACACGCCTCTGCACAGCAGTCTCCAAATTCTGCTCTCTGTAAGGGTCCTTCTGCACCTCAGTCTCCAAATTCTGCTCTCTTCAACACTCTTTCTGCACCCCAGTCTCCTTACTTTGCTCTCTGTAACAGTTTTCCTGCACCTCAGTCTTTAACCTGTGCTCTCTGTAAAAGTCCTTCTGGACCCCAATCTCTAATCTCTACTCCCTGCAACAGTCCTTCTACACCCCAGTCTCCACCCTCTGCTCTCAGCAAAAGTTTTTCTGCACCCCAGTCTCCAGTCTCTTCTCTCTATAACTATCCTTCTTCACCTCAGTCTCCAACCTCTGCTCTTTGCAAGGGTCCTGCTCACCTCAGTCTCCAACCTCTACTCTATGTAACAGTGCTTCTGCACCTCAGTCTCCAAAGTCTGCTCTTTGTAAGATCTTTCTGAACCCCAGTCTTCAACATCTGCTCGCTAGAACAGTCCTTGTGCAATCCAGTCTCCAAAGTCTGCTCTCTGCAACAGTTCTTCTGTACCTCAGTCTGAAAAATCTGCTCTCTGCAACAATTCCTCTGTACCCAAGTCTCCAAACTCTGCTCTCTGTAACAGTCTTTCTGTACCTCTGTCTTCTACCTCTGCTCGCTGTAAGACCATTCTGGAACCCAGTCTGCAAACTCTGCTCTCTGTAACAGTCCTTCTGCACCCCAGTCTCCAACCTCTGCTCTCTGAAACAGGGCTACTGCACCCCAGTCTCCAAGCTCTACTCTCTGCAACGATCCTTCTGCACCCCAGTCTCCTACCTCTTCTCTCTAAAACAGTCCTTCTGCACCCCAGTCTCCTACCTCTGCTCTCTGTAAGATCATTCTGCACACCAGTCTCCAACCTCTGCTTGCTGTAACAGTCCTTCTGGAACCTATCTCCAAATTTTGCTCTCTGCAATGGTCCTTCTGAATCCCAGTCTCCAACCTCTGTTTTCTGCAACAGTCCTTCTACACCCCAGTCTCCAAACTCTGCTCTCTGTAACAGTCCTTCTGTACCAGAGTCTCCAACGTCTGTTCTCTGTAACGGTCCTTCTGCCCCCCAGTCTCCAACATCTACTTTTTTTGTCAGTCCTTCTGCAGCCCAGATTCCAACATCTGCTCTCTATAAAAATCCTTCTACACCTCAGTCTCCAACCGCTGCTTTCAGCAACAGTCCTTCTGAACTCCAGTCTCCTAACTCTGCTCTCTACAGCATTCCTTCTGCACCCCAGTATCAAAGCTATGCTCTCTGTAATAGTTCGTCTTCACCCCAGTCTCTAACCTCTGTTATCTGTATTGATCCTTCTGCACCCCAGTCTCAAACATCAGCTCTCTGTAACAGTCCTTCTGCACCACAGTCTCCAAACTCTTTTCTCTGTAAGATCGTTCTGAAACCCAGTCTCCAACGTCTGCTATCTGTAACTGTCCTTCTGCACCCCAGTCTTTAACCTCTGCTCTCTGCAACAGTCTTTCTTCACCTCAGTCTCCAAACTCTGCTTTCTGCAACAGTCCTTCTGCACCCAAGTCTCCAACCTCTGCTCTCCACAACATTCTTTCTGCACCCCAGTCTCCAAACTGTGCTCTCTGTAAAAATCTTTCTGCACCCCAGTCTACAAACTCTGCTCTCTGTAACGATCCTTCTGCACCCCAGTCTCGAACCTCTGCTCTCTTCAACGATCCTTCTGTACATAAGTCTCCATCCTCTGCTCTCTGCAACGATCCTTCTCCACCCCAGTCTCAAACATCTGCTCTCTGCAACAGTCCTTGTGAACCCCAGTCTCCAACATCTGCTTTGTGAAACAGTCCTTCTTTACCTCAATCTCCAATCTCTGCTCTATGCAACAGTCCTTCTACTCACAAGTCTCTAACATCTGCTCTCTTATACAGTCCTTCTACACCCCAGTCTCCAACCTCTGCTGTATGCAACAGTCCTTCTACTCCCCAGTCTCCATACTCTGATCGCCCCACTGATTCTTCTGCACCCCAGTCTCCAAACTCTTTTCACTACATCAGTTCTTCTGCACCCCAGTCTCCAACCTCTGCTCTCTGAAACAGTCCTTCTGTACGACAGTCTCCAACCTCTGTTCTCTGTAAGGGTCCTTATGCACCCCAGTATCCAACTTCTGCTTTCTGTATCAGTCGTTTTGAACCACAGTCATAAAACTCTGCCCTCTGTAACCGTCCTTCTGCAACTCAGTCTGCAACCTCTGCTCTCTGCAACAGTCCTTCTGCACCCCAGTCTCCATCCTCTGCTCTCTGCAACAGTCCTTTTGTACCCCAGTCTCCAACATCTGCTCTCTGCAACAGTCATTATCCACCCCAGCCTGCAAACTTTGCTCTCTGTAACAGTCTTTCTGTATTGCATTCTACAACCTCTGCTCTCTGTAAGGGACTTCTGCACCGAGTCTCCAACCTCTGCTTTCTGTGTCAGTCCGTCTGCACCCCAGTCTCCAACCTCTGCATTGTTTAACTGTCCTTCTGCACTTTAGTCTCAAACCTCTGCTCTCTGCTACAGTCCTTCTGGACCCCAATCTCCAATCTCTACTCTCTGCAACAGTCCTTCTAAAACCCAGTCTAAACCTCTGCTCTCTGCAACAGTCCTTGTGCACCCCAGTCTCCAACATCTGCTCTCTGTTAAAATCCTTCTGAACCTCAGTCTCCAACCTCTGCTCTCTGCAACTATCTTTCTGCACCCCAGACTGAAACCTCTGCTAGCTGCAACAGTCCTTGTGAACCCGAGTCTCCAACATCTGCTTGCAGCAAGAGTTCTTCTGTACCTCAGTCTGAAAACTCTGCTCTCTGCAATAATTTATCTGCACCCCAGTCTCAAAACTCTGTTCTCTGTAACAGTCCTTCTTTGACTCAGTCTCCTATCACTGCTCTCTGCAACAGTCCTTCTACACCCAAGTCTCCATACTGTGATCACCCAAATGGACCTTCTGCACCCCAGTCTCCAAACACTTTTTTCTACATCGGTTCTTTTGCAACCCAGACTCCAACCTCTGCTGTCTGGAACAGTTCTTCTGTACCACAGTCTCCAAACTCTGTTCTCTGTAAGGGTTTTTATGCACCCCAGTATCCAACCTGTGCTTTCTGTATCAGTCGTTTGAACCACAGTCTCCAAACTCTGCCCTCTGTAACCGTCTTTCTGCAACTCAGTCTGCAAACTCTGCTCTCTGCAACAGTCCTTCTGCACCCCAGTCTCCATTCTCTGTTCTCTGCAACAGTCCTTTTGCACCCCAGTCTCCAACATATGCTCTCTGCAACAGTCATTCTGTACCCCAGTCTCCAAACTTTGCTCTCTGTAAAAGTCCTTCTGTACTGCATTCTCCAACCTCTGCTCTCTGTAAGGGTACTTCTGCACCAGTCTCTAACCTCTGCTTTCTGTGTCAGTCCTTCTGCAACCCAGTTTTCAACCTATGCTCTGCGTAACTGTCCTTCTGCACCTTAGTCTCCAACCTCTGCTCTCTGCTACAGTGCTTCTGAACCCCAATCTCCAACCTCTACTTTCTGCAACCGTCCTTGTACATCCCAGTTTAAAACCTCTGCTCTATGCATCAGTCTTTCTGCACCCCTGTCTCCAACCTCTGCTCTCTGTAACAATCCTTCTTCACCTCAGTCTCTAACCTCTGCTCTCTGTAACAGTGCTTCTGCACCTCAGTCTCTATTCTCTGCTCTCTGTAAGATCCTTCTGCAACCCAGTCTTCAAACTCTGCTCTCTGTAACAGTCCTTCATCACCCCAGTTTCCAAATTGTGCTCTCTGTAACAGGCCTTCTGCACCTCAGTTTCAAACCTCTGATTTCAGCAGCACTACTTCTGCATCCCAGTCTCCAACCTCTGCTCTCTGCAACAGTCCTTGTGAACACCAGTCTCCAACATCTTCTCTCTGCAAAAGTTCTACTGTACCTCAGTCTGAAAACTCTGCTCTCTGCAATAATCCATCTGCACCCCAGTCTCCAAACTCTTCTCTCTGTAACAGTCCTTCTGTACCTCAGTCTCCAATCTTTGCAATATGAAACAGTCGTTCTGCACACAAGTCTCCAAATTCTGCTCTCTGAAACAGTCCTTCTACACCCCAGACTCCAAAGTCTGCTGTCTGCAACACTCCCTCTACACCCCAGTCTCTATACTCTGCTCACCCTAACGATCCTTCTGCACCCAGTCTCCAACGTCTGCTCTCTGCAACAGACCTTCTACACTCCAGTCTCCAACCTCTGCTCTCTGCAACAGTCCTTCTACACCCCAGTCTCCATAATCTGCTCGCCCCAACGACCTTCAACACCCCAGTCTCCAATCTCTGCTCTCTGTAACAGTCCTTCTGTAGCTCATTCTCCAACCTCATCTCTCTGTAAGACCCTATTGAAACCCAGTCTGCAAACTCTGCTCTCTGTAACAGTCTTTCTGCACCCCACTCTACAACCTCTGCTGTCTGTAACAGGCCTTGTGCACCGCAGTCTCCAAACTCTGCTCTCTGCAAGGATCCTTCTGGACCCAAGTCTCCAACATCTGCTCTCTACAACAGTCCTCCTGCACCCCAGTCTCCAAACTCTGCTCTCTGCAAGGATCTTTCTGGACCCAAGTCTCCAACATCTGCTCTCTACAACAGTCTTTCTGCACCCCAGTCTCGAAACTCTGCTCTCTGCAAGATCCTTCTGCACACCAGTCTCCAAACACTTCTCGCTGTAACAGTACTTCTGCATTCCAATCTCCAAACTCTGCTCTCTAACAATAATTCTGCACCTCAGTATCCAACATCTGCTCTCTGCAACAGTCATCTGCAAACCAGATTCCAACCTTTTCTCTCTGTACCAGTCCATCTGTACTGGATTCTCCAACCTCTGCTCTCTGTAACGGGCCTTCAGCACCCAAGTCTCCAACATTTGCTTTCTCTATCAGTCCTTCTGCACATCAGTCTCTCACCTCTGCTTTCTGCAACAGTCCTTCTGCACCCAAGTCTCCAATCTCTGCTCTCTGCAACATTCCTTCTGCACCCCAGTCTCCAAACTCTGCTCTCTGTAATGATCCTTCTGCACCCCAGTCTCCAACTTCTGCTCTCTGCAACGATCCTTCTGTACCTCACTCTCCAAGCTCTGCTCTCTGCAAAGATCCTTTGGCACCCCAGTCTCAAACCTCTGCTCGCTGCAACAGTCCTTGTGAACCCCAGTCTCCAACATCTGCTCTCTGCAACAGTTCTTCTGTACCTCAGTCTGAAAACTCTTCTCTCTTCAATAATCCATCTGCAACCCAGTCTCCAACCTCTGCTCTCCTTAACAAATTTTCTGTACCTAAGTCTCCAATCTCTGCTCTATGCAACAGTCCTTCTGCACCCAAGTCTCCAACATCGGCTCTCTGAAACAGTCCTTCGACACCCCAATCTCCAAACTCTGCTCTATGCAACAGTCCTTCTACACCCCAGTCTCCATACTCTGCTCGCCCAAACGATCCTTCTGCACCCCTGTCTCCAACGTCTGCTCTGTACAACAGACCTTGTACACCCCAGTCTCCATCTTCTGCTCTCTTCAACACTCCTTCTATACCCCAGTCTCCATACTCTGCTCGACCCAACGATCTTTCTGCACCCCAGTCTTCAACCTCTGTTCTCTACATCAGTTCTTCTGCACCCCAGTCTCCAACTTCTTCTCTCGGTACCAGTCCTTCTGTACCGCAGCCTCCAACCTCTGTTCTTATTAAGGGTCCTTAGGAACCCCAGTATCCAAATTCTGCTTTCTGTATCAGTCGTTTTGCACCACAGTCTCCCAACTCTGCCGTCTGTAAGAGTCCTCCTGAAACTCAGTCTGCAAACTCTGCTCTCTGCAACAGTCCTTGTGCACCCCAGTCTCCATCCTCTGCTCTCTGCAACATTCCTTCTGCACTCCAGTCTCCAACATCTGCTATCTGCAACAGTCATTCTCCACCCCAGTCTCCAAACTCTGCTTTCTGTAAGAGTCTTTCTGTACTGCATTCTCGAAACTCTGCTCTCCTTAAGGATACTTCTGCACCCGAATCTCCAAATTCTGCTTTCTTGTGAGTCCTTCTGCACCCCAGTGTCCAAACTCTGATCGGTGTAACTGTCTTTCTACAACTTAGTCTCCAAAGTCTGCTATCTGCTACAGTCTTCTGGAACCCAGTCTCCATCATCTACTCTCTGCAATAGTCTTTCTGCACCCCAGTCTCCAACCTCGGCTCTTTGTAAGAGTCCATCTTTATTGGAGACTCCAAACTCTGCTCTCTGTAATAGTCCTCCTGTACCCCAGTTTTCAACCTCTGCTTTTTGAATCATTTCTTCTGCACCCCTGTCTCAATTGTCTGCTCTCTATAACAGTCCTTCTGCACCTCAGTCTCCAACCTCTGCTCTCTGCAACAGTTTCTTCTGCACCCAAATCTCCAACTTCTGCTCTATTCACAAGTCCTTCTGCACCCCAGTATCCAACCTCTGCTCTCTGTAACAATCCTTCTGCACCCCAGTCTTCAAATTCTGCTCTCTGCAGAAGTCCTTCTTCACCCCAGTCTCCAACCTCTGCTCGCTGTAATATGCTTCTGTACCCCAGTCTCCATACTCTACTCTCTGTAAAAGTTCTTCTGCACCGCAGTCTCTAAACTCTGCTCTCTGTTACAATCCATCTGCACCTCAGTCTCCAATCTCTGCTCTCTGCAATGGTCCTTCTGCAACCCTGTCTTAAACCTCTGTTCTTGTAACAGTCTTTCCTCTCCACAGTCTCCAATCTCTGCTCTCTGTAAAAGTCCTTTTGTACCCCAGTCTCCAATCTCTGTTCTCTGTAAAGGTCCTTCTGCACCCGAGTCTCCAAACTCTACTCTCTGTAACAGTTCTTCTGTACCGCAGTCTCCAAACTCTGCTCTCTGTAACAATAATTCTGCACCTCAGTCTCCAAACTCTGCTCTCTGCAAAGGTGCTTCTGCACCCTAGTCTCCAAACTCTGTTCTCTTTAACAGTCATTCTGCACCCCAGTCTCCGACCTCTGCTCTCTATAGCAGTCCTTCTGTACTGGAGTCTTCAACCTCTGCACTCTTATCCGTACTTCTGCACCCCAGTCTCCAACATCTGCTTTCTCTATAAGTCCTCCTGCACCCCAGTCTTAAACCTCTGCTCTCTATAACAATTTTTCTGCACCTCAGTCTCCAACCTCTGCTTTCTGCAAGAGTCCTACTGCATCCCCGTCTCCAACCTCTGCTCTCTGCAACATTACTTCTGCACCCGAGTCTCCTACCTGTGCTCTCTGTAAAAGTCCTTTTGTACTCTAGTCTCAAACCTCTGCTCTCTGTAACGATACTTCTGCACCCCAGTCTCTAACCTATGCTCTCTGCAATGATCTTTCTGCACCTCAGCCTTAAACTTTTGCTTTCTACAATGATCCTTTTGCACCCCAGTCTCAAACATCTGCACTCTGTAACAGTCCTTCTACACCTCAGTTTCCAACTTCTGCTCTCTGCAACAGTCTTTTTGCACCCCAATCTCCAACAGCTGCTCTCTTCAACAGTCCTTCTATACCCCAGACTCCAATCTCTGCTCTCTTAAACAGTCCTTCTCCACCCCACTCAACAACCTCTGCTCTCTGTAACAGTCCTTCTGCACCTCAGTCTTCAAACTCTGCTCTCTGAAAAAATCTTCTGCAACCCAATCTTCAAACATTGCTCTCTGTAACAGTTTTAATGCTCCCCAGTACCAAACTCTGCTCTCTTTAAGAGGCCTTCTGCACTGCAGTCATCAACCTCTGCTCTCTGCAATGATCCTTCTGCACATCAGTCTTTAACCTCTGCTCTCAGCAATGGTCCTTATGCACGCCAGTTTCCAAACTCTGCTCTCCGCAACAGTCCTTCTGTACCCCAGTCCACAAACTCAGCTCTTTGAAAGATCCTTCTGCACCCAAGTCTCCAAACTCTACTCTCAGTAACAGTCCTTCTGCACCCCAGTCTCCAACCTATGCTCTCTGTAAAAAACCTTCTGCACATTAGTCTTTATCCTCTGCTCTCAGCAACGGTCCGTATGCACCCCAGTCTACAAATTCTGTTCTCGGCAACAGTCCTTCTGCACCACAGTCTGCATCATCTGCTCTCTGTAAGAGTCTTTCTGTACTACAGTCTCCAACCTCTGCTCTCTGTAACGGTCCTTCTGGACCCCAGTATCTCACCTTTGCTTTTGGTATCAGGCCTTCTGCACACCAGTCTCCAACCTCTGCTCTCTGTAACACTCCTTCTGCACCTCAGTCTCAAATCTCTGCTCTCTGTATCAGTCTTTCTGCACCCCTGTTTCCAAACTCTGCTCTCTGAAACAGTCCTTCTGCAACTCAGTATTCAACAACTGCTTTCTGCAACAGTCCTTCTACACCCCAGTCTTCAAACAATGCTCTCTGGAACAGTCCTTCTATACACCAGTCTTCATAATCTTCTGTCTGCAACCATCTTTCTGAACCTCAGTCTCCAACGTCTGCTCTCCAACAGTCTCTCTACAACACAGTCTCCAACCTCTGCTCACTGGAAGATCCTTCTGTAACCCAGTTTCCAAATTCTGCTCTCTGTAACATTCCTTCTGCACCCCAGTGTCCAAACTCTGCTCTCTGCAATGGTCCCTCTGCACCCAGTCTCCAACCTTATTCTCAGAAACAGTTCTTCTGTACCACAGTCTTCAACCACTGTTCTCTGTAAGGGTCCTTCTCCACCCCAGTCTCCAAATTCTGTTTTCTGTATCAGTGCTTCTGCACCACAGTCTCCAAACTTTGCTCTCTGTAACAGTTCCTCTTCACCTCACTCTGCAACCTCTGCTCTCTGCAACAATCCTTCTTCAACCCAGACATCCACCTCTGCTCTCTGTATCAGTCCTTCTGTACTGCAGTCTCCAAACTCTGCTCTCTGTAATGGTCCTTCTGCACCCGAGTCTCCAAACTCTGCGTTATGTATCAGTCATTCTGCACCCCAGTCTCCAACCTCTGCTCTCTGTAACAGTCCTTCTGCACCTCAGATTCCAAACTCTGCTCTCTGCAACAGTCCTTATGCAACTCAGTGTCCAAACTCTGCTCTCTGTAAAATACTTCTGAGACCCAGTCTCCAACCTCTGCTTTCTGCAATCGTCCTTGTGCACTCTAGTCTTCAATCTCTGATCTCTACAATAGTTACTCTGCACCCTAGTCCAAAACCTCTGCTCTCTGTAACAGTCCTCTGTACCACAGTTTCCAAACTCTATTCACTGTAAGGGTCCTTCTGCATCACATTCTCCAACCTCTGCTTTCTGCATCAGTCCTTTTGCACCACATTCTCGAAACTCTGCTGTCTGTATGAGTCCTTCTGCACCTCAGACTGAAACCTCTGCTCTCTGCAATAGTCTATATGCACCTAAGTCTCTAATTTCTTCTCTCTGCAACATTCCTTCTGCACCCCAGTCTCCAACATCTGCTGCCTGCAACAGTCTTTCTCTAACCCAGTCTCCAAACTCTGCTCTCTGCAACAGTCCTACTACACCCCAGTCTCCAACCTCTGCTTTCTGAATCAGTCCTTCTGCACCACAGTCTCCAAACTTTGCTCTCTGTAACAGTCCTTCTGCACCTCACTCTGCAACCTCTGCTCTCTGCAACAATTCCTCTGCACTCCAGTCTCCAACCTCTGCTCTCTATAAAAGTCTTTTTGTACTGCAGTATTCAACCTCTGCTGTCTGTAACAGTCCTTCTGCACCCGAGTCTCCAAACTCTGCATAATGTATCAGTCATTCTGCACACCACTCTCCAACCTCTGCTCTCTGTAAGAGTCTTTCTGCACCTCAGAATCCAACCTCTGTTCTCTGCAAAAGTAATTCTGTGCCCCAATCTTTAACCTCTCCACTCTGCAACAGTCCTTCTGCACCTCAGTGTCCAAACTCTAATCTCTTTAGGATGCTTCTAAAACCCAGTTTCCAACCTCTGCTTTCTGCAATTGTCCTTCTGCACCTCAGACTCCAACCTCTGGTCCTTGCAACAGTCCTTCTACACCCCAGTCTCCATACTCTGCTTACACCACCGATCCTTGTGCAACCAAGTCTCAAAACTCTGCTCTCTGCAACAGTCCTTCTCCACCCCAGTCTCCAAACTCTGCTCTCTGGAACAGTCCTTCGGCACCCCAGTCTCCAACTTCTGCTTCCTGTATCAGTCCTTCTGCACCCTAGTAACAAACATCTGCTCTCTTTACAGTCCTTCTTCACCTCAGTCTCCAAACTCTGCTTTCTGCAACCATCCATCTGCACCCCATTCTCCAACCTCTGCTCTCTGCAACGATCCTTCTGCACCCTAGTCTCAATACTCTGCTCGCTGCAACAGTCCTTCTGAACCCCAATCTCCAACATCTGCTCTCTGCAACAGTTCTTCTGTACCTCACTCTTAACACTCTGCTCTCTGCAATAATCCTTCTGCACCCCAGTCTCCAACCTCTGCTCTCTTTTACAGTCCTTCTGTACCTCAGTCTCCAACCTCTTCTCTATGCAAGAGTTCTTCTGCACTCAAGTCTCCAACATGTGCTCCCTGAAACAATCCCTCTACACCCCAGTTTCCAACCTCTGCTCTCTGCAACAGTATTTCTAGACCCCAGTCTCCATACTCTGCTCCCACCAACGTTCCTTCTGAATCCCAGTCTCCAACGTCTGCTCTCTGAAAAAGTTTTTCTACACCGCAATCTCCAAACTCTGCTGTCTGCAACAGACCTTCTACAGCCCAGTCTCCATACTCTAATCGCCCCAACGATCCTTCAGCACCCCTGTCTCCAACGTCTGGTCTCTACATCAGTTCTTTTGCACCCCAGTCTCCAACCTCTGCTCTCTGTAACAGTTCTTCTGTACCGCAGTCTCAAACCGCTGTTCTCCGTAAGGGTCCTTATGCACCCCAGTATCTAACCTCTGCTTTCTGTGTCAGTCGTTTTGCACCACAGTCTCAAAACTCTGCTCTCTGTAACAGTCCTTCTGCAACTCAGTCTGCAACCTCTGCTCTCTGCAACAGTCCTTCTGCACTTCAGTCTCCATCCTCTGCTCTATGTAACAGTGTTTCTGTACGTCAGTCTCCAATCTCTGCTCTATGCAACAGTCCTTCTGCACCCAAGTCTCCAACATCTGCTCTCTGAAACAGTCCTACTCCACCCCAGTCTCCAACCTCGGCTCTCTATAACAGTCATTTTGTACTGCATTCTCCAACCTCTGCTCTCTGTAAGGGTACTTATAGACCCGAGTCTCCAACCTCTGCTTTTTGTATCAGTCCTTCTGCACCCCAGTCTCCAACCTGTGCTCTGTGTAACTGTCCCTCTGCACCTTAGTCTCCAACCTCTGCTCTCTACTACAGTCCTTCTAGACCCCAGTCTCCAACCTCTGCTCTCTGTAACAATCCTTCTGGAACTCAGTCTCCAACCTCTGCTCTCTGCAACGATCTTTCTGCACCTGAGTCTCCAACCTCTACTCTGTGTAACAGTGCTTCTACACCTCAGTCTCCAACCTCTGCTCTATGTAATATCCTTCTGCAACCCAGTCTCCAAACTCTGCTCTCTGTAACAGTTTTTCAACACCTCACTCTCAAAACTCTACTCTCTGTAAAAGACCTCCTGCACCCCAGTCTCCAAACTCTGCTCTCTGTATCAGTCCTTCTGCACCCCAGTGTCCAACCTCTGCTCTCTGCAATGATCCCTCTGCACCCCAGTTTCCAACCCCTTCTCGCTGCAACAGTCCTTGTGCACCCCAATCTCCAAAATTTGCTCTCTGCAATAGTTCTTCTGTACCTCAGTCTGAAAACTCTGATCTCTGCAATAATCCTTCTGTATCCGAGTCTCCAACCTCTGCTAAGTGTAACAGTCCTTCTGCACCTCAGTCTTCAACTTCTGCTCTGTATCAGTTCTGCACCTCTGTCTCCCACATCTGCTCTTTGTAAAAGTCTTTCTTCACCTCAGTCTTCAACCTCTGCTCTGTGTAACAGTCCTTCTGCACCTAAGTGCCAACATCTGCTATCTGCAAGGATTTTTCTGAATCCAAGTCTCCAACATCTGTTCTCTGCAACAGTCCTTCTGCACCCAAGTCTCAAACATCTGATCTCTGCAACAGTCCTTCTACACCTCAGTCTCCAAACTCTGCTTTACATAAGATCCTTCTGCAACCCAGTCTCCAACCTCTGCTTTCTGCAACATTCCTTCTGAACCCCAGTCTCCAACCTGTGCTCTCTGTAAAAGTCCTTCTACACCACAGTCTCCAACCTCTTCTCTCTGTAACGATCCTTCTGCACCCCAGTCTCCACCTCTGCTCTCTTCACCGATTCTTCTGCAACTCAGTCTCCAACTTCTGCTCTCTTCAACTATCCTTCTGCACCCCTGTCTCCAACCTCTTCTTTCTGCAACGATCCTTATGCACCCCAGTCTCTGAAATCTGCTCTCTCCAACAGTCCTTCTGCAAATTAGTCTACAACCTCTGCTTTCTTCAACGGTCCTGCTGCAACCCAGTCTCCAACATCTATTCTCTGCATCAGTCCTTCTACTCCCCAGTCTCCAACCTCTGCTCTCTGTTACAGTCCTTCTGTACCACTGTCTCAAACCTCTGTTCTCTGTAACGGTCCTTCTGCACCCCAGTCTCAAACCTCTGCTTTCTGTATAAGTCCTTCTGAACAACGGTTTCCAAACTCTGCTCTCTGTAACAGTCCTTCTGCACCTCTGTCTCCAAACTCTGAACTCTGCAACCTTACTTCTGCACCCCATTCTCTAACATCTGCTCTCTGTAAGAGTCCTTCTGCACCCCATTCTCTAACCTCTGCTCTTTGCAACAGTCCTTCTGTACCACAGTCTCCAACCTCTGCTCTCTGTAACGGTCCTTCTGCACCCTAGTCTAAACATCTGCTTTCTGTATCAGTAATTCTGCACCCCAGTCTCCAAACATTGCTCTCTGTAACATTCTTTCTGCACCTCAGTCTCCAACATCTGCTCTCTACGACAGTTCTTCTGCACCCCAGTCTCCAACATCTGCACTCTGAAACAGTTCTTATATAAACCATTCTTCCACCTCTGCTCTCCGTAACAGTCCTCCTTTATTGCAGTCTCCGAACTCTGCTCTCTGCAACGGTCCTTCTGCACCCTAGTGTCCAACCTCTGCTTTTTGTATCAGTCCTTCTGAACACCAGTCTCCACCCTCTGCTCTCTGTAACAGTCCTTCTGCAACTCAGTCTCCAAATTCTGCTCTCTGCAACAGTCCTTCTGCACCCAAGTCTTCAACACCTGCTCCCTGCAACAGTCCTTCTAAACCCCATTCTCCAAACTCTGCTATCTGCAACAGTCCTTCTGCACCCCAGACTCCAACCTCTGCTCTCTGTAACAATTCTTCTTAACCTCTGTCTCTAACTCTGCTCTCTGCAATGGTCCTTCTGCACCTCTGTCTCCAACCTCTAATCTCTGTAACAGTTCTTCTGCACCTCAGTCTCCAACATCTGCTCTCTGTAACAGTTCTGCATCCCTTCACCAAACTCAGATCTCTGTAACAGGCCTTCTGCAACGCAGTCTTTAACCTCTGTTCTCTGTTACAGTCCTCTGCACCCCAGTCTCACACCTCTGTTCTCTACAAAGTTCTTTCTGCACCCCAGTCTTTAACATCTGTAATCTCGAACTGTCCTTCTGCACCTCTGTCTGAAAACTCGGTTCTCTGCAACGATCCTTCTGCACCCCAGTCTTCAAACTCTGCTCTCTCTAAAAGTCCTGTTCCACCTCAGTCTCTAAACTCTGCCCTCTGTAAGATTCTTCTGCAACCCTGTCTCCAAACTCTGCTCTCTGTAACAGTAATTCTGCACCCCAGTCTCCAACCTCTGCTCTCTGTCACAGTCTTTCTAAACCCCAGTTTCCAATCTCTGGTTTCTGCAACAGTCCTTCTGCATCCCAGTATCCAACTTCTGTTCTCTGTAACATTCCTTCTGCACCTCAGTTCCCAAACACTGACCTCTGCAATGGTCCTACTGTATGACAGTCTATAGCCTCTGCTCTCCGCAATGGTCCTTATGCACCCCAGTCTCAATCCTCTGCTCTCTGCAAGGATCCTTGTGCACCACAGTCTTTAAACTCTGCTTTCTGAAACAGTTAGTCTGCAACTCAGTCTCCAAAGTCTGCTCTCTGTAATAGTCCTTCTGCACCACAGTCTCCATCCTCTGCAATCTGTATGATCCTTCTACACCCCAGTTTCATAACTCTGCTCTCAGTAAAATTTCTTTTTCACCCCAGCGTCCAACCTCTGCTCTCTGCAACGGTCCTTGTGCACGACAGTCTCCGACCTCTGTTCTCGGCAACAGTCCTTCTTCACCCCAGTATTCAAACTCTGCTCTGGATATCATTTCTTCTGCACCTCAGTCTCCAACCTCTGCTTTATGTAAGATCTTTCTGCAACCCAGTCTCCAAACTCTGCTCACTGTCACAGTCCTTCTGCACCCCAGTCTCAAACCTCTGCTCTGTGCAACAGTTCGTCTGCACCGCAGTCTCCAACCTCTTCTCTCTGAAAGATCCTTCTGCATCCCATTCTCCTAACTCTGATCTCCGTAACAGTCCTTCTTCACCCCAGTATGACACCTCTGCTCACTATAACAATCCTTCTGCACCTCAGTCTTCAACATCTGCTCTCTGCAATGGTCCTTCTGCACACCATTCTCAAACCTCTATTATCTGCAAGAGTCCTTCAGCATGTCAGTCTCCAAACTCTGCTCCCTGCAAAAATCCTTCTGCACCCCAGTCTCCAACCTCGGCTCTATGTAAGATCCTTCTGCCACCCAGTCTCCAATCTCTGCTCTCTGTAACAGTCCTTCTGCACCCCAGTCTCCAACCTCTGCTCTGTGCAACAGTTCCTCTGCACCCCTCTCTCCAACCTCTGCTCTCTGTAAGATCCTTCTTCACCCCAATCTCCAAACTCTGATCTCTGTATCAGTCCTTTTTCACCCCAGTCTCCAACCTCTGCTTTCTGCAACAATCCTTCTGCACCCCAGTCTCCGACTTCAGCTCTCTGCAACAGTTCTACTGCACCCCAGTCTTTAACATCTATTCTCTGAAACAGTCCTTCTGCATCGCATTCTCCAACCTCTGCACTCTGCAACAGTCCTTCGGTACTGCAGTCTCCAACCTCTGCTCTCTGTAAGGTTCATTCTGGACCCAAGTCTCCAACCTCTGCTTTCTGTATCAGTCCTTCTGCACCGCAGTCTCCAAACTCTGCTCTCTGCAACAGTCCTTCTACACTCAAGTCTTCAACCTCTGCTCTGTGTAACAGTCCTTCTGCAACCCAGTTTCCAATCTCTGCTCTCTGCAATGATCCTTCTGCATCCCCGTCTCCAACATCTGCTCTCTGCAACCGTCCTTCTGAACCCAAGTCTCCATCCCCTGCTCTCTGCAATGATCCTTCTGCACACCAGTCTTCAACCTCTGCTCTCTGCAATAATCCTACTGCACCCCAGTCGCCAACCTCTGCTCTCCGTAACAATCCTTCTTCACCGCAGTCTCCAAACTCTGATATCTGCAAAGGTCTTTCTGCAACCCTGTCTTAAACCTCTGTTCTTGCAACAGTCCTTCCCCTCCCCAGACTCTAACCTCTGCTCTCTGTAGAAGTCCTTTTGCACCCCAGTCTCCAATCTCTACTCTCTGTAACGGTCCTTCTGCACCCAAGTCTCCAACCTCTGCATTCTTACCAGTCCTGCACCCCAGTCTCCAAACTCTGCTCTCTGTAACAATTTTTATGCACCTCAGTCTCTATCCACTGCTCTCTGCAACAGTCCTTCTGCAACCCAGTGTCCAACCTCTGCTCTCTGCAACAATCTTTCTGCACCCCAGTCTCCTATGTCTGCTCTCTACAACGGTCCTTCTGCATTCCAGTCTCCAACCTCTGCTCTCTGTAAGATCCTTCTGCACCCCAGTCTCCAACCGCTGCTATCTTCAACGGTCCTCCTGCACCTCAGTCACAAACCTCGGTTCTCTGCAAAAGTCCTTCTGCACCCCAGTCTCTAACCTCTGCTCTCTGTAACAGTTCTTCTGCACCGCAATCCCCAACCTCTGCACTCTGTTATGGTCCTTCTGTACCCCAGTCTCCAAACTCTGCTATCTGTATCAGGTTTTCTGCACCTAAGTCTCCAACCATTGCTCTCTGTAACAGTCCTTCTGCACCTCAGTTTTCTTTTCTTTTTTTTTAAAGAGAGAGTGAGAGAGGAGAGAGAGAGAGAAAGAGAGAGAATTTTTAATATTTATTTTTTAATTCTTGGCGGACACAACAACTTTGTTGGTATGTGGTGCTGTGGATCGAACCCGGGCCGCACGCATGCCAGGCGAGCGCGCTACCACTGAGCCACATCTCCAGCCCCTGCACCTCAGTTTTCAACCTCTGCTCTCTGCAATTGTCCTTCTGCACCTCAGTATCCAACCTCTACTCTCTGTAACAGTCCTTCTGCATCTCAGTCTCCAACCACTACTCTCTGTAAGATACTTTCGCAACCCAATCTCCAAAATCTGCTCTCTGTAACAGTCCTTCTGCACCCCTTCTCAAAACTCTGCTCTCTGTAACAGGCTTTCTGCACCCCAGTCTCCAACATCTCCTCTCTGAAACAGTCTTTTTGCACACAAGTCTTTAATCTTTGCTCTCTGCAACAGCCCTTCTGCACCCCAGTCTCTAACATCTGCTCTCTGCATTTGTCCTACTGCACCTCAGTCTGAAAACTCTGCTCTCTTCCACGATCCTTCTGCACCCCAGTCTTCAACATCTGTTCTCTGCAACAGTCCTTCTGCATCCCAGTCTCAAACCTCTGCTATCTGTAACAGTTCTTCTGCACCTAAGTCTCCAAATTCTGCTCTCTGTAACAGTCCTTCTGCACCTCACTTTGCAACCTCTGCTCTCTTTAACAGTTCTTCTCCACCCCAGTCTCCAACCTCTGCTCTTTATAACAGTCCTTCTGTATTGCAGTTGTCAACCACTGCTCTCTGCAATGGTCTCTCTGCACCCCAGTCTCCAAAATTTGTTCTCAAGAACAGTTCTTCTGTACCACAGTCTTCAACCTCTGTTCTCTTTAAGGGTCCTTCTCCAACCCAGTCTCCAAACTCTGCTCTCTGTAACAGTCCTTCTGCACCTAAGTCTCCAAATTCTGCTCTCTGTAACAGTCCTTCTGCAACCCAGTATCCAACCTCTGCTGTCTGCAACAATCATTCTGCACCCCAGGCTCCTACATCATATTTCTGTATCAGTCTTGCACCCCAGTCTCCAAACTCTGCTCTCTATAACACTCCTTTTGCACCTCAGACTCCAACTTTTGTTCTCTGCAACAGTCCTACTGCGCCCCAGTCTCAAACCTCTGCACTCTACAACAGTCCTTATGCACCTCAGTGACCAAACTCTGCTCTCTGTAAGATCCTTCTGAAACCCAGTCTCCAACCTCTGCTTTCTGCAACTGTCCTACTGCACCTCAGATTCCAAACTCTGTTCTCTGCAACAGTCCTTCTAAACCCCAGTCTTCATACTCTGCTTGCACCAACGATCCTTCTGCACCCAAGTCTCCAACATCTGCTCTCTGCAACAGTCCTTCTCCACCCCAGTCTCCAAAATCTGCTCTCCACTACAATCTTTCTGCACAGCAGTCTCCAACCTCTGCTTTCTGTATCAGTCCCTCTACACCCCAGTATCCAACCTCTGCTTTCTTAAAAGTTCTTCTTCACCTCAGTCTCAAAACTCTGTTTTCTGCCACCGTCCTTCTGCACCCCAGTCTCCAACCTCTGCTCTCTGCAACGACCCTTCTGCACCCTACTCTCAAACCTGTGCTCACTGCAACAGTCCTTCTGAAACCCAGTCTCAAACATCTGCTCTCTGCAACAGTTCTTCTGTACCTCAGACTGAAAAATCTGCTCTCTGCAATAATCCTTCTGCACCCCAGTCTCCAACCTCTGCTCTCTTTAACAGTCATTCTGTACCTCAGTCTCCAACCTCTGCTCTATGCAACAGTCCTTCTGCACCCAAATCTCCAACATCTGCTCTCTGAAACATTCCTTCTACACCCCTGTCTCCATTCTCTGCTCGCCCCAACGATCCTTCAGCACCCCAGTCTCCAACGTCTGGTCTCTACATCAGTTCTTTTGCACCTCAATATCCAACCTCTGCTCTATGTAACCGTCCTTCTCAACTGCAATCTCCAACTGCTGTTCTCCGTAAGGGTCCTTATGCACCTCAGTATCAGACCTTTGCTTCCTGTATCTGTCGTTTTGCACCACAGTCTCAAAACTCTTCCCTCTTTAACAGTCCTTCTGCAACTCAGTCTGAGACCTCTGCTCTCTGCCACAGTCCTACTGATCCCAAGTCTCCATCCTCTGCTCTCTGCAACAGTCCTTTTGCACCCCAGTCTCCAATCTTTGCTCTCTATAACAGTCTTTCTGTACTGCATTCTCCAACATCTGCTCTCTGTAAGGGTACTTCTACACCCGAGTCTCCAATCTCTGCTTTCTGTATCAGTCCTTCTGCACCCCAGTCTCCAACCTGTGCTCTGTGTAACTGTCCCTCTGCACCTTAGTCTCCAAACTTTGCTCTCTGCTACAGTCTTTCTAGACCCCAGTCTCCATTCTCTTCTCTCTGTAACAATTTTTCTGCACCTCCTTCTACAACCTCTGCTCTCTGCAACAATTTTTCTGCACCTGAGTCTCAAACCCCTATTATCTGTTACAGTGTTTCTACACCTCAGTCTCCAAACTCTGCTCTATGTAAGATCCTTCTGCAACACAGTCTCCACACTCTGTTCTCTGTAAAAGACCTCCTGCACCGCAGTTTCCAAAGTCTGCTCTCTGTATCAGTTCTTCTGCACCCCAGTCTCCAACCTCTGCACTCTGCAAAAAACCCTCTGCAACCCAGTCTCCAACCTCTGCTCGCTGCAACAGTCCTTGTGCACCCAAATCTCCAACATCTGCTCTCTGCAACAGTTCTTCTGTACCTCAGTCTGAAAACTCTGCTCTCTGCAATAATCCTTCTGCACCCGAGTCTCCAACCTCTGCTCTCTGTAACAGTTCTTCTGTACCTCAGTCTCCAACTTCTGCTCTGTATCAGTTCTGCACCCCTATCTCCCACATCTGCTCTCTGTAGCAGTCCTTCTTAACCTCAGTCTTCAACATCTGCTCTGTGTAACAGTCTTTCTGCACCCCAGTGTCCAACTTCTGCTCTCTGCAACAATTTTTCTGCATCCCAGTCTCCAACATCTGCTCTCTACAACAGTCCTTCTGCACCCAAGTCTCCAACATCTGATCTCTGCAACAGTCCTTCTGCACCTCAGTCTGAAAACTCTGCTGTCTCCAACGATCCTTCTGCAAACCAGTCTCCAAACTCTGCTCTCTGTAACAGCCCTTCTGTACCCAGGCTCCAACCTCTGCTCTCTGAAACAGCTTTCTGCACCCCTGTCTCCATACTCAGCTCTCTGTAACAGCCCTTTTGTACCCAGGCTTAAACCTCTGCTCTCTGTAACCGCCTTTTGCACCCCAGTCTCCAACCTCTGCTCTCTGCATCAGTCTTTTTGCACCCCAGTCTCCAAACACTGCTCTTTTTAACAGTCTTTCTGCATCTCAGTCTCCTACCTCTACACTATGCAACAGTTCTTCTGCAAACCAGTCTCCAACGTCTTCACTCTGAAACAGTTCTTCTCCTCTCCAGTCTCCAACCTTTGCTCTCTGTAACAATCCACCTGTATTGCAGTCTTCAAACACTGCTGTCTTTAATGGTCCTTCTTCACCTCAGTCCCCAACCTCTGCTTTCTGTATTAGTCCTTCTGTACCCCAGTCTCCAACCTCTGCTATCTGCAACAGTCTTCTACTCCTCAATCTCCAAATTCTACTCTCTGCAAAAGTCCATCTGCACCCATGTCAACAACACCTTCTCCCTGCAACAGTCCTTCTTCACCCCAGTTTCAAACCTCTACTATCTAAAACAGTCTTTCTGCACACCAGTCTACAAACTCTGCTCTCTGTAACAGTCCTTCTGCACCTCAGTCTCCAAATTCTGCTCTCTGCAACAGTCCTTCTGCACCCAAGTCTCCAACCTCTGCTCTCTGCAACAGTCCTTCTACACTCAAGTCTTCAACCTCTGCTCAGTTTAACCATCCTTATGCACCCCAGTCTCCAACCTCTGCTCTCTGTAACAGTCCTTCTGCACCATATTCTCCAACCTCTGTTCTTTGTTACAGTCTTTGTATACCACAGTCTCCAACCTCTGGTCTCTGTATCGGTCTCTCTGCACCCCAATTTCCAACCTCTGCTATCTGTAACATTCCTTCTGCACCTCAGTCACCAAACTCTGCTCTCTGTAACCGTCCTTCTGCACCTCAGTCTCCATCCTCTGCTCTCAGTAACAGTCCTTCTGCACCTTAATCTGAAACCTCTGCTCTCTGCATGATCTTTCTGCACCCCAGTCTCCAACCACTGCTCTCTGTAACAGTCGTCCTGCACCTCAGTCACAAACCTCTGCTCTCTGTAAGATCCTTCTGCAACCAAGCCTCAAAACTCTGCTCTCTATAACAGTCTTTCTGCAACCCAGTCTCAAAGTCTGCTCTCTATAACAGTCCTTCTGCAACCCAGTCTCCAACCTCTGCTCTCTGTAGCAGGCCTTCTGCAACCCAGTCTCCAAACGCTGCTCTCTGAAACAGTCCTTCTGCACGCCATTCTCCAACCGCTGCTCTTTTTAACTGTTCTTCTGCAGCCCAGGCTCCCACCTCAGCTTTCTGTATCATAATTCTTCAAACCAATCACCAACGTCTTCTCTGTGTAACAGTCCTTCTGCATCTCAGTCTCCAAACTCTTCTCGCTGCAACAGTCCTTCTGAAACCCAGTCTCCAAAATCTGCTTTCTGCAGCATTCCTTCTGCACCCCAGGCTTTAACCTGTTCTCTCTGTAACAGACCTTGTGCACCCCAGTCGCCCACCTGTGCTCTCTGTAACGATCTTTCTGCAGCCCAGTTTCCACCACTGCTTTCTACAATGATTCTTCTGCAACTCCGTGTGTTGCTTCTCCTGACTTCAATGATCCTTCTGCACCTCACTCTTCAAACTCTGCTCTCTGTAAAAGTTTTTCTGCACCTCAGTCTCCAACCTCTGCTCTCTGCAACCGTCTTTCTGCACCCCTCTCTCCAACCTCTGCTCTCTGCAACAATCTTTCTGCATCTCAGTCTTCAACGTCTCCTCTCCTTAACACTCCTTCTGCACCCCAATCTCCAACCTCTGTTCTCTGTAAGGTACTTCTGCACCCCAGTTTCCAAATTCTGCTCTCTTTAACATTCTTCTTCAACCCAGTCTCCAACCTCTGCTTTCTTCAACGGTCCTGCTTCAACCCAGTCTCCAACCTCTGTTCTCTGAAACAGTCCTTCTGCTTCCCAATTTCCAAACTCTGCTCTCTGTAACAGTCCTTCTGTACCACAGTCTCCAACTTCTGCACTCTGTAATGGTCCTTCTGCACCCTAGTCTCAAACCTCTGCTTTCTATATCAGTCCTTCTGCACCACAGTCTCCAAACTCTGCTCTCTGTTACAGTTTTTCTGCACCTCAGTCTCCAAACTCTGCTTTCTGTAAGATCCTTCTGCAACCAAGTCTCCAAATTTTGCTCTCCGTAACAGTCCTTCTGCGCACCAGTCTCCAGCCTCTGCTCTCTGCAACGATTCTTCTTCACCCAAGTCTTTAACCTCTGTTCTCTGCAAAAGTCATTCTGAACCCCAGTCTCCAACATCTGCTCTCTGCAACAGTCCTTCTGCACCTCAGTCTGAAAACTCTGCTCTCTGCAACGATCCTTGTGCACCCCACTCTCCAAACTCTGCTTTCTGTAACAGTCCTTCTGCACCTCAGTCTCCAACTTCTGCTCTCTGCAAAAGTTCTTCTGCACCCCAGTGTTTAAAATCTACTCTCTGAAACAGTCCTTCTACACCCCTGTCCAAATGCAGAAGAATGAGACCTGAACTATCGATCACCCTGCAAAAAATCAACTCAAAATGGATTAAATACCCAGGCACTAGATCAGAATTTATTCAGTTTCAAAGAAAAAACAAAGTCAATACTCCAACCTACAGGCAGAGGCAATGACTTTCTCAATAGGATGCAAAAGCTCAGGAGATAACACCAAAAGTTAGCTAATAAGACTGCATCAAATTAAGAAGGTTCTGCACAGCAAAGGCGAAAATTAGAATACGAAGAGAGAACCTACGTAAAGGGAGAAAATCTTTATGAGGTGCTCTTCTAAAAGAGGATGAATATTTAGAATGTTAATAAAGAACTCAAAAAACTTAACATCAAAACCACAATTATTAAATAACCCAATTATCAAATAACCCAATTACCAAATGGGAAACTAAATTAACTTAACAGACACGTCTTAGAAGAAAATATGTGAGTGGCCAACAAATATATGAAAATACTTGCAAGTCAAGACTACCCTGAAATTTTATTTCACTTCAGTGACAAAGGTAACAACCAAGAATACAAACAGAAATGAGTGTTACAAGGAGAGAATTGGAGAGAAAGGAGCACTCTCACCCTGTTGGTGGGCATGTAAATCAGCACAACCACCACGGAAATCAGAATGGAGTCTCCCCAAGACTAGCCATGGACCACCCTGCGACCCAGCTCTACCTCTGCTTGGTATTTATCACAGCGGATCGAAGTCATCATACTATAATGACACATACATGCCCATGAACCAGCTGAGGTGACATAGGTGGACGAATGGATAAAGAACATCTGGTATATGCACACTGGAATTTCATTCAGCCATAAAGAAGAACGAAATTATGTCATGCTGGAAGATGGATGGATCTTCAGAACATTAAGGGAAATAAGAGACTCAGAAAATTAAGGGCCATATGTTTTTCCTCTGTTAAAGCTAGACGGGGGAAAGGAAGGAAAGTTGGGAAGAGAGTCTCATCATGAAAGTTGAAGGAAGATCACTAGAGTCAAGGCACCAGGGGAGGAGGTGAGGAAAAGGGAAATATTGGAATGATATTGGCCAAAGTTCACGGTTATTTTGTGTGCATGTTCAAATATGTTTCAGCAAATCCCACCATTATGGACCACTACAATGCACCAATGAAGTGTGAAAAGAAGAGTTTCACATTACATGGGACAGGCACTATTCTAGGAGGGTGCCCATTTTTTCCCATCTATAAGTACCACGATCATTTACCACTGTCAAAAATCTCTACAGATTCAAATGTTCTGATCACTGCTTCACCACATGGCCTCTTCTACTTCAGGGTCCCCTTATTCTCACTGAAATAAGGGAGCCCGTTTCAACGATGACATCTGTTAACGTCTTCCCAGGATGCCGAGGACAGCGGCTGCGGGTTTCACAAGGATCTGGTGCTGCCTTCTGAATGCATGTCCACGAGGCCTTGGCGAAGGCTGGTGCTCCAGGCCCTCCTCCAGATTCAGCTGTGAGGCCAGGGAAGAGGTCACATAACACGCCATCCAACACCTTATTTATTTCTGATCACCATCCTCTTCATTATTCCAGGATAATATTGGTCATTGAACTTAAGCAAACACTGAGTCCACATTTCAGTCCATCAACCAAAGAGAGTCTAATAGCCACTCCCCGTGGCTCATGAAAATCCTTGGCCCTAACATTTCTGGTGATTACGTCCCTGTGACTGCATTCAAGATGATCCAGCAGTATGTCCTGACTTCTTTGGTCTAGAAGACTCAAACAAATTCTCTTATATATTCTTAAGGCTCCTATTAACAAAATACAGTAAAATATTTACCTTTTATTTTGGTGTGACCCTTATACTCTCCTGGGCTATATTTTATACTCTTACCTGAGGCGTTCTAGGATCAGACCCCAATTAAGAGTCTGGTGACAATGTGGGATAATGAATGAGCATCTTAAAGACAATTGGGCTGGGGATGTGTCTCAAGCAGTAGTGCGCTTGCCTGGCACGCGTATGGCCCGGGTTCGATCCTCAGCACCACATAACAACAAAGATGTTGTGTCCGCTGAGAACTAGAAAATGAATATTAAAAATTCTCTCTCTCTCACTCTCTCTCTGTCTCTCTCTTCCCTCTCCTCTTCTCTCCTCTCCTTTCCTCTTTCACTCTCTCTTAAAAAAAAAAAAGACAACCTCGCAGGTAAAGTCGCCATATGGTCTTCAATTTAGGGAAAGCCAGTCTCCTCGCAGGAGGAGGGGCTGCTTTTTCTGACAGTAAAAAGGGTAAATGGAGATTTCAGGGTTCAAGGTCTGAGATTTGTCTAATTCCACTGGTATTTTGCCATTCTAATTAACAGGGTCTCAATCATTCCCCCATTAATGTCCTAATTGATATAAGAGAGACCTGGAGAAATTGTGGATTTATAATTTTCTTTGTACTTCTGCAATTTGGAGAATTGGATGTTTTTTTCTGATATTAACCTTTATCAGTTTCCAGAGAGAAAATATTTCTGATGATCTGAACCTGACTTGAACGAGAAATATAATGCTTGAACCTATCATTTTCTTTCTGTAAGTCTCCCACTTCAGTCAGTAACAGCAGTCTGTAGTCATGTTGTAATGTTTATTCCCACCCTGAAGGTCGATGGTGTTATTCCAAAGCTCAGTTTTCCATAGACATTTGATTTCAGGCCACGATAACTTAAAGTCTCTGTTGGGTCATCGCACACCAGGAATTATCAGGTCTCCTTTTCCATGGGCTGTGACATCATCAACATATTCAATTCCCTCAGGTCAGACATCCAAACTACCTCCTCAGATCTGTTATCTAGAACTATCTCTGATGTAAACCACTATTGTGGTCAGTGACACTGTGGTCAGTTAGAGATGAAGGCCGACTCTTTATGTCTTAGGGTGGAGGAAGTTGACACAGAAAAAAGTTATAAAATGGTTGGGAGATCTGGAAGAAAAAAGAAAAATAAGGCAGGTGACACCACCCCATATATGGAAACCCTAACTTCCCTGGAGAGAGACGCTCATTCCACGCTACTGTTACCCACATTCAGGAACAGCTGTCTAGGAGCCTGTACACACAGCTCCTGGCACCAAGGAGATTAGTTCCTTCCTCTACAGGGCTGGTTTGCTGCTGCTGCTATGGGATCCAAAAGAACATGCTTTCTTCCTTTCCTTTCTTACTTTCTGCCTAGTGTTTGGCTGATCTTGACAGAACCTCCTAAAATGGAGGCCTGCAGGCAGGGGAGTGTGGGAAACGAGGTTCTCATACTTTCTGTCCCTCTGGTGTAGGGAGAACACAGAAGGACAGAAATGGTGCTGAACACCCACACTTGGTGTCCGACACACTTGAACCTGAAAGTGGGAAAAGGGTGTTTGTGAAAAGAGAGGATAGAAAAGAGTCTCAGAGATTTTAAAAGCGGGAGTTGGAGTTGAAGCTCCAGATACAGACTCTCTAACCAGGTTCCTACAAGTCCTTGGGAGGCATCTTTTTTCAGATGACTGTATACTCCAGTTTGAAGATTGGTTTAGACTTTGATCCTGCAAAGGGATGCACACCCTCCAGCCAGCTTCCTCAGGGCACTCTGAACCTCATTGCTTCTAAGGCTATAAATGACAGGGCTCAACAGGGGGCTCACCACACAGAAGAGCACAGAGACTAGGGTGTCCGTGTCCAGCCTTCTCTGGGCCTCTCATAGTGGAAGTTGGCTGTTCAATAGAAGACAACCACGACAGTGAGGGGAGACACACAGGTTGAGAAGGCCTTCCTCCTGTCCTGGGCAGAGGGAATCCTCAGGAAGGCCGCCATGGTGAGTGCATGGGAGCCTGCAGTGAAGAGGCAGGGACTCAGGCCCATGGTGGCACTGACAACGTGGAGCTCAGACTCGTTGACAGAGGTGTCTGAGCAGGAGACCTTCAGGAGCAATGGGGTGTCACAGAAAATGTGGCTGAACTGGTGGGGCCCACACAGAGTGAGTGTGATTTCCAGCACCGTGTGTGTGACCAAATTCACCAGCCCACACAGCCAGTACCCAGTCACTAGGCCAACACAGACCTTCACGCTCATGATGACTGGGTACTGAGGATTACGGCAGGTGGCCACACAGCAGTCATACTGGCCACACAGCCAGTAAGAAGCCTTCTGTTCCAGCACTTGTCACCAAGAAGAAGATTTGGGAAAGGCAGCCCTCATAAGTAATGGCCTTCTTCTCCCAGAAGAAGTTCACCAGCAGTACTGGGAGGGTGGTGGATGTTTAGCCGACGTCCAAGAAGATCAAATTGCTGAAGAAAACGTACATTGGAGTGTGGAGAGCAGAACTGACCCTGGTGGCCACTATTATGAGCATGTTCCCCAGGATAGTGGTTAGGTAAATGACCAGAAAGGGCAGAAAGAACCAGCCCTGTAGGTTGGAGTGGTTGGAAAATCCCAAGATTATGAATTCAGTGACAAATGATTGATTGCTCATTTCCAATGGTATCATAGCTTCAAAACAGAGAAAAAGAGACCATTACGAGAATGGACTGAGAGCACCCCAAACAGGCTTGTTAATCTGCAGCAACATGGCAAATAATATTGTATACAGAGATGCCTGGACTCTGGAAAGAGACGTATATGAGTGACTTTAGAGAGAGCATAACTTCTCACAGACTTTTGCATGGGTGTCCTTTTGTAAGAATAAATGGATACTTGGTCAAAATGCACAACCAGCTATCAACTTCTGTGTCTCATTGAATCTGCAGTATCTCCCTCCTAACACTGTGCTTCACTGTGATGAATTATTTTTTGTATGTCTGTTATTTCAAGTAATAAGTTTTCATTGAGGAAAAATGAGGAAAATGCAGAAAGTTATTCAGAAGAATAGAACAGGTCACAAAATCAAAGCTCTCTTTGCATTCATCCCATTCTACCTCTATCTATCTTTAAAATATCCAAAGCAAAATTTCCCAATACTGTTGTACACTATTTAGTTGTTTGCCTTGTAATCTTAATTTCCTAACATGAAATTAAGTTAATATCTCCCTTTTTATTGAACATAGAAACCTTCCATTCCATTTACTATCATAAATATTGGAATAGAAGCTTTCGTACATATGTATCTGTGATAATCTCTGATTATTTCTTATAAGTCACCTGCTTTTAAATACATTGATCTATTTTTTTTTCAGTAGAAACTTTTATTTTTTTAAGTTTTATAAGATACAAGAAATTTTGACAAATGATATATACTTAGGTATTTTTCTTTTTTTGTATTCTAAGATTTACCTCACCAAACATTACATTTCCTGAAAAAAAATGATTGATACAATTACTGATTTTCTATCATGTTACACATGCTCATCCGTGATTCATTGTTTTGAAATAAAATTTCTGTTTCTTTTTCAATCTTAAATGAAAAATATTATAGTAAAACAGTAGGCTCTTGGTCCAGATAGATGTGGATTGAAATCCATCTGTTGTTTACTAGATGTTGTTTGTAAAAATGTCAGGTCATCTCTATTCCTCAGTTTGTTACTTGCTTAGGATATTAATGATGTCTATTTCACAACTGCTGAGAAAATTTTGAGATAATATAAGCTATGTGTCTGGCACATTACATTTACTCAATGCCTTTTATCAAGTTCGAAAATGTCTATCCATTTTTTACTAGTAGTTTTTTTTTTTTTTTTTTTGGTGTATGTGTGCTGGGTATTGAATTCAGAGCCTTATGCATGCTAAGCATGCACTCTACCACTGGACTTTGCCCCTAGTTTCATTTAGTTATAGTTTTTATCATAAATAGATATTGAATTTTCTTATTTTCTCTGCATCTATTGAAATGATATATATTTTTTCTTATTTAGTCTGTTACTATGGAAATTTGGTTGATTGAATTTTTGAATATTGAACCAGCCTTGCATTCTGGGATTGATCTCAATTGACTGTAATGTTATCTTTATTCTATATGGCTGAGTTTAGTTTGTTAATATTGTTCCCTGCTTACTTTTGTGTATTCTATTTTCACGGTTCTCCATAGATAATCTATTTCTTGAAGAATTCTCAGCTGTTTTCTACTGTTATTTTAAGTCAATGCATGTTAGTGGACTAGTCGGAAACAGAGAAGGGATTTCTGATGTTTCCAGGAAGCCCTGCCTTAGGTACTGTAAACTCAGTCACAGGGATATGGCCTTCACAGTGACCCACTTTTTAGCAATATAGCTGAGCCTAGTTCTTATTCCTTTCAACATTAGACATTTCGGCCTATTCCTTTCCATAGCTGCAAAGGTTTTCCTTTGAGTGTCCTAATGTAACAGTTTCTGTTACTCTTGCCCCTAAAGATTACAGCTTTTTTTCTATGCAAAAAATCAGGAAATGGGTCTGGGAGGAGAATTGGCTGCTATTGCTGCTCTTTGTCCCTCCACCTATTTCCAGAAATGATACCGTTAAAGACACTTTCTCAGAATACTTCCCTATATTCCTGGGAGAATTTGGTGGAATCCATGGAGAAAAAGAAAAAATACAAACATCTTATGTCTATAGCCCTCTGGGTCTTTATGCTCTTAAACCAGTCTATACTTAGTCTTTAGCAATCCATTAACTATATTTTTATTTGAGTCTTTTTTATAAATAAACTACTATGTATCTAGTGGGTTCTCCCATAGTTACAAAAAATGCCTGGATTATTTTGGTTGCTTATCTCTCTCCAGACTTCGGTTAGTTGTTTGCCTTATAATCATCATCCCTAATAAATCAAGGAAAGTCATTAATTTGCACTTTCTTTCTCTCTTTTGGTTATTATAATGATGAAAACAACATGCTTTCTAGCTATTTCGATAGATACTCAAGGTGAAATTTGAAGTCTATACACTTACTTTTCAAAAATATTTAGTACTTTCTAATTTAGTCAAATATGTAGATATTCTATTCAAAACAATCCCATTCCTTGCATATTTCAAAGGAAATTAATGCACAGTTCACAAAAATTCTTGTGTAAAAATTCATAATAACTCAAACAAGGGGCTGGGGATGTGGCTCAAGCGGTAGCGCGCTCGCTTGGTATGCGTGCGACCCGGGTTCGATCCTCAGCACCACATACCAACAAAGATGTTGTGTCCGCCAAGAACTGAAAAATAAATATTAAAAATTCTCTCTCTCTCTCTCTCTCTTCTCTCTCTCTCTCTCTCTCTCTCACTCTTTCTTTAAAAAAAAAAAAAAAAAAAAAAAAATAACTCAAACAAGTATTATGCCTTCAGCAGAAGGACAGAAGACAAATCACGGTTTATCATGCAGTGGAATAATGCAGTTACTTTAGAAACACAAATACTGAAACATTAATAACATTGACAAATCTAAAAAAAATTTTCTGGCTGAAAAAGCCAGATACAACATATATACTGTATGTTTCCTTTAAATTAAGTACAAGAATTAGCAAAACAGCTATAATGGTCAAGTAATAATGGTGGTCTTTTTTTTTTTTTTTTGGAGCTCAGGGGTGATATCAGTTGAAGCATGAAGGAATTTTCTAAAGTGATGGAAATGTTTTATATCCTGATTTTTGGTAGTTCATACATATGTAAAATATTATAAACCTGTACACTTTAGATGTGTGCATTCTTTGAGTACAAATTATAGTTCAATTTTTAAATATAGCCTTATTTTAAAAATAAGTAATTAATGGAGAAGAGTGGTACCTGCCTGTAATCCCAGGTACTTGGAAGACTAAGGCAGGAGGATAATAAATTTGAAGCTCTGCAAGGTTCCCCGCCCCAAATAATTAAAAGGGCTGGGGATATAGCTTAATGGTAGAGTGCCCCTGGTTCAATCCCCAGTACTGCAGTAAGTAAGTAAGTAAGTAAGTAAGTAAATTGATAAATAGAAGTGAAATCATTTTTTCAAGATAATTTTTAACTCAGGATTGGTTGGAACCACATCTAAATATTTTTTTAGGTCTCTAAGAGGTTAAGTATTTGCTCCCATTTTTTGCATTTCTCTACTTCTTTTTTACCACAGTGATAGTCCAGTACATATCACATTTTACAAGTGACATCAGTTGTTTCCTGATCACTGCTTAGTGAATGTGATTGGTGGGTGCATTCGGTCTGTATCACAGATAAAAAGCCTTGCTCACCATGATGGATGTTCTTGTGCATGTGTGTGTGTGTGTGTGTGTGTGTGTGTTATTGGTTGTGGGATTGTTCTTGACTGAGAACACTGTCTTATAGTTAGTGGGATGGCAAGTTGGCATCTTAGGCAACATTGATGGCAGAAATCTCAAAGAATATAGCAGGAATCTGCCATCTAAGGTTCAGCAAGCTCAGGACACTTGGTTAACCTAATTGCTATAAATGGAAAGACCCTCACTATTGAACTTCTCTGAGAGTTGCATAACACTGGGGCGGGAGGAGGGAGCCAATTTTCATAGAGGTGTACCCTGTTTCTATGGAGACTCCAGGTAGGCTTCAAGGAGCTGGTGGGATAGTACCAGTGGATGCTGCCAAGCCCTGGGTCATTCTGAGGAGCCTGCTACTTCAGGGGAGGTGGCAAGGTATCAACCTATGTGTCCAGGACTAGGCTCTGTGAAGCTGTGTCAGGCCTGATTTTTAAGCAAGGTACTTAGCAATAGAAACCTCAGAAAACGTCCCACACCCAACCATGCCATGGGCCACCAGAGAGCCCAGGTGTGTATCTGGAAGAAAGGCTTGGGTATGAGCATGGACATCAATGATGGCAGAGTATCAACGATAGGGGACCATAAATCTCTTTCAGGTGAGTGCAGACTGAAAACAGGGACATCTGGAGGGAGATATACTAGGTTTTAGAAAATCATCAGATCTCTAGGTCTAGAACACGCAGATAGACCCACTCATGGAATTGTGCGTGTGAGTCCAAAGAGCAGGAGTCGATAACTGTGAAACCTGGTTCCCCAGGTTTTAGACACACCTGTTTAGGTCAAAAGAGTGTTATGAGTGCTAAAACAAGATCAAAATGAACTGTAACTGAAGACGTGCTGTGTTGAAGGTGAGAGAAAATCTCTGAAGCCGTCATGGAGAAGAATATGGAGAACTTTAAAGTGCTAGTTGAAAGGACACAGTAAAGACAACAAATCAGTTTGAGCAGGCTGGCCAGCTGGTGGGATCACTCAGGAAAACAGGAATATGTGAGGAATAGCAGATGTAG